>NW_026284579.1:0-30000 GCF_023373465.1 Oncorhynchus keta
AAACCTGCAAAATCAGCAGTCTATCAAATACTTGTTCTCCCCACTGTAGGTCTGTAGCAGTTTGGGTCTAGAGTTTCTCCCCCTTTGAAGAGGGGGATAACCGTGGCAGCTTTCCAATCTTTGGGGATCTCAGACGACACAAAAGAGAGGTTGAACAGGCTAGTAATAGGGGTTGCAACAATTTTGGCTGATAATTTTAGAAAGAGAGGGTCTATGAATGAAGGTTTACAGCATAGGAACACACAGGTTGAGAGATCTGCATCTAGCTGACCTAGGGTTTTATCATTGTCCAACAGTTGCAAGCAAGAGTTTCTATTGGACAAATTCAGGTATGTTTATCCCCGTTTCGTTCCATTTGCTTCTGTTTAATAAGAAACGTTTTTCAACAGAATCGGCAGAATGAATACACCCTGATCACGCGTAAACACAGTTCACTTTCATAGCAGCTACATTTTTATTCCTTCTCACATCTATGCGCTCTCCTTCTCTCACCTTTTCCCTTCGCTTATGGACTTCAATGCACAACACAGGCGAAAAACCTTTCTAGGCCAAACGATCTCATAGCCGCTACACACAGCATTGTCACAGCATTGTCGTCATATTCAACATAAAGTTGTCATAATTACTGCCTGCGGTCCAAACACTTAAAAGACACACCCTGTCCACTCAGCCCTCAAATAAGTGGACACTTCTGATGGCGTATCATGATGTGTGATGAGTAGACACCTGCAGGGCGAGGGGCGAAGGAGGCAGGAAGGATTTTAAATGGACCACCATTGGCCGGAAATTCGTCACTCGTTCATCCCGCGATGATTGTGTTTTCAGCCACCAGTAACTTGTGGGTGCTTTATATGTGCCCCAGTCAATTATGATTGCAAGTCTACATATATTAAATATATAATTATTAATTTACGCCTACTGTATGATAGCTAGCAAACGAATTAGCTAACGTTAGCCTGCCAAGCTGGAACTTCTGAAGAAGGAACATGTTTTATTTCTACAATTTCCAAAAGATAACCAAACCAAAACGTGTTTGTGCCGTCATGTGCGTTAGCAGCACAATTTCAAAAGATAACCAAACCAAAACGTGTTTGTGCCGTCATGTGCGTTAGCAGCACAATTTCCAAAAGATAACCAAACCAAAACGTGTTTGTGCCGTCATGTGCGTTAGGAGCACAATTTCCAAAAGATAACCAAACCAAAACGTGTTTGTGCCGTAACCAAAAAGATAACCAAACCAAAACGTGTTTGTGCCGTCATGTGCGTTAGGAGCACAATTTCCAAAAGATAACCAAACCAAAACGTGTTTGTGCCGTCATGTGCGTTAGGAGCACAATTTCCAAAAGATAACCAAACCAAAACGTGTTTGTGCCGTCATGTGCGTTAGGAGCACAATTTCCAAAAGATAACCAAACCAAAACGTGTTTGTGCCGTCATGTGCGTTAGGAGCACAATTTCTAACTTATTTGCATTCATTTTTACTTACACTTGTATGTTGACTTCTCCATTAATGTGATTTTGGCATTTTGGCACTTCAATCGTCACAAATTGAATTATGGGGAGTTTCAGGCCCCGGAGTGAACATAATTATACACTCGCAAAGGGCCTCACATGCAAACTTCCCTTGCTTGGCTAATTATTTGGACCACCCTCCAAGATGGCGACGGGGATACCCCAAGGGAATAAGGCAAGGGTAAGTGGACAAGGGGTGTCTTTTCAGTGTTTGGACCGCAGCCACTGTGTAAGTCTATGGAAGGGGTTGAGAACCATGAGCCTCCTAGGTTTTGTATTGACTCAATGTACACAGAGGAGGACGGAAGCTAGCTTGTCCAGAAGCCACTCCTGCGTTGTCTTGGCTGTGTGCTTAGGGTCGTTGTCCTGTTGGAAGGTGATCCTTCACCCCAGTCTGACGTCCTGAGCGCTCTGGAGCAGGTTTTCATCAAGGTTCTCTCTGTACTTTGCTCTGTTCGTCTTTCCCTTCACGCTGACTAGTCTCCCAGTCCCTGCCGCTGAAAACATCCCCACAGCATGATGCTGCCACCACCATGCTTCACCGTAGGGATGGTGCCTGGTTTCCTCCAGATGTGACGCTTGGCATTCAGGCCAAATAGTTATTGAGAATCTTGATTCTCATGGTCCATTAGTCCATTAGGTTCCTTTTGGCAAACTCCAAGCGGGCTTCATGTGCCTTTTACTGAGGAGTGGCTTCTTCTGGCCACTCTACCACAAAGGGTTAGGGTTAGGGTTAACTCCCAGTGGGTTATCATGTGCATTTTACTGAGGAGTGGCTTCGTCTGGCCACTCTACCATAAAGGCCTGATTGGTGGAGTACTGCAGAGATGGTTATCCTTCTGGAAGGTTCTCCCATCTCCACAGAGGAACTCCTTAGGAGCTCTATCAGAGAGACCACCAGTTCATTGCTTCCAAACGTCTTCCACTTAAGAATGATGGAGGCCACTGTGTTCTTGGGGAACTTCAGTGCTGCATACATTTTTGGTACCCTTCCCCAAATCTGTGCCTCGACATGGTCTTGTCTCGAACTCTAAGGATAATTCCTTCAACCTCATGGCTTGGTTTTTGCCAAGCACTATTTACTGTGGGGCCTTATATAGACAGGTGTGTGCCTTTCCAAATCATGTCCAATCAGTAGAATTTACCATAGGTGGACGCCAATCAAGTTGTAGAAACATTTCAAGGAAGATCAATGGAAACAGGATGCGCCTGAGTTCAATTTCCAGTCTCATAGCAAAGGGTCTGAATACTTATGTAAATAAGGAATTTCTTTTGATATTTTTATAAAATTTCTGAAATGTCTAAATACCTGTTTTCACTTTGTCTATTTGGGGTAGGGTGTGTATAGTTTGATGAGGATTTTTATTTATTTAATCCATTTAGAATAAAGCTGTAATTTAACAAAATGTCAAAAAATCACGGAGTCTGAATACTTTCCAAATGCACTGTATAATTGTGTATGTGTGTGTGTGTGTGTGTGTGTGTGTGTGTGTGTGTGTGTGTGTGTGTGTGTGTGTGTGTGTGTGTGTGTATATGTGTGTGTGTGTGTGTGTATGTGTGTGTGTGTGTGTGTATGTGTATGTGTGTGTGTGTGTGTGTGTGTGTGTGTGTGTGTGTGTGTGTGTGTGTGTGTGTGTGTGTGTGTGTGTGTGTGTGTGTGTGTGTGTGTGTGTGTGTGTGTATGTGTGTGTGTGTGTGCGTGTGTGTATGTGTGTGTGTGTGTGTGTGTGTGTGTGTGTGTGTGTATATGTGTATGTATGTGTGTGTGTGTGTGTGTGTGTGTGTGTGTGTGTGTGTGTGTGTGTGTGTGTGTGTGTGTGTGTGTGTGTGTGTGTATGTGTATGTGTGTGTGTGTGTGTGTGTGTGTGTGTGTGTATGTGTGTGTGTGTGTGTGTGTGTGTGTGTGTAGGGATGACACCACTGATTGCCTGGCTGATGGTGTTTCTCTGTGATCTGACAGCAGGTAATGTAATTCTGCACCCTATTTTATTTTTACCTTTATTTTACAAGTCAGTTAAGAACACATTCTTATTCTTATTTATTTAACCATTATTTAACCAGGAAGGGGTCATTGAGATTAAAATGTATTTTTTTGAACCCATTGAATTCGCAAGAGTATAAAACAGCAAATTAAAAACATTGACAGGTCAGGGAATCAGCCTCAAAATCCTTCATCAGTGATTTAAAAACACCAATCAGGACAAGTTCTTCCAGTTTAAAAGTATTTTGTAAGGTGTTCCAAGACAATGGCGCAGAGGACATAAAAGCCTTTTACCAAATTCAATTTGGAACAGTTAGCAGGATAAAGTCCAGCGAACGAATAGAGTACCCACCACATTTCTGAACAATAAAAATGCACAAATAAAAGGTAGTAAACCCAAAATAGCTTTGTAAATAAAAGTATACCAGTGACTGAGCCTACGAGAGACTAGAGAAGGCCAGCCAACCCTGGTATACAAAGTGCAGTGGTGCGTAAGGGTTTTGCAGTTTAAAATAAATCTCAAAGTGCCACGATAAAGAGTGTCAATTGATCTCAAACACTGAGCGGAAGCATTCATATATAAAATATCGCCATAGTCTAGTAAAGGCATAAATGTAGCTGATACTAGCATCCTTCTGGCTTCAAAAGAAAAACAGGCCTTATTCCTAAAATAAAATCCCAATATCAGCTTAAATTTTTTTGTAAATTGTTGAATATGCAATTTAAAAGAGAGGCCATCATAAATTATAATTCCAAGATATTTATATGAGGTTACAACCTCTATCTCCTTGCCCTGACAGGTAGTAGGTGAAAGGTTCAGAGGTCTATTTCTTCCATTAGAAAACACCATTAGTTTAGTTTTGTCAGTATTGAGGATAAGCTTCAATTCACACAAGGTATGTTGAACAGTATAAAAAGCAGTTTGCAAGTTCTGGAAAGCTTTTGTAAGAGACGAGGCACAACAGTAAACAACAGTATCATCAGCTTAAAAATGAAGTTGTGCATTTTGGACATTTTTGTCGAAATAATTTATATAAATAGTGAATAAGAGAGGACCAAGTACAGAGCCTTGGGGCACACCATTCAAGACATACAATTTAACAGACATACGCCCATCAAATTGAGTGCACTGCGTTCTATCAGACAGATAGTTAGCAAACCATGCAACTGCATGCTCCGAAAGACCTACACTCGACAATCTCTGCTTTAGTATAGCATGATCAACTGTATCAAAAGCCTTAGAAAGATCAATCAAAAGTGAGACACAGTGCTGTTTTTGTCAAGGGCTTCAGTGATATTTACATTTACATTGATATCATTTAAAACCTTCATGGCTGCTGTAATTGTGCTATGCTTCTTCCTGAAGCCCGATTGGTACATTGATAAAATAGAGTTAGAAAATAACAACTATTTTAGCTGTTCACTTACAAGGGTTTCAAGTATTTTCTATGACGGCCTAGGAACAGTGGGTTAACTGCCTTGTTCAGGGGCAGAACAACAGATTTGTTCCTTGATCTCAGTGATTTGATCTTGCAACCTTTCAGTTACTAGTCCAACGCTCTAACCACTAGGCTACGCAGCCTATACAGCAATCTGTGTGCTGTGGCATAGCTCCGGTCCCGTAGCGCTGGTCCCGTAGCTCTGGTCCGGTAGCGCCGGTCCCGTAGCACCTGTCCCGTAGCTCTGGTCCGGTAGCGCCGGTCCCGTACTGCCGGTCCCGTAGCGCCCGGTCCCGTAGCGCCGGTCCCGTAGCGCCCGGTCCCGTAGCGCCCGGTCCCGTAGCGCCCGGTCCCGTACTGCCGGTCCCGTAGCGCCCGGTCCCGTAGCGCCCGGTCCGTACTGCCGGTCCCGTAGCGCCGGTCCCGTAGCGCCGGTCCCGCACTGCCGGTCCCGTAGCGCCGGTCGGTCCCGTAGCGCCCGGTCCCGTAGCGCTGGTCCCGTAGCGCCGGTCCCGTAGCGCCGGTCCCGTAGCGCCGGTCCCGTACTGCCGGTCCCGTAGCGCCGGTCCCGTAGCGCCTGTCCCGTAGCGCTGGTCCCGCACCGCCCGGTCCGTAGCGCTGGTTTCCGTACCGCCGGTCCCGTAGCGCCGGTCCCTTACTGACGGTCCCGTAGCACTGGTCCCGTACTGCCGGTCCCGTAGCGCTGGTCCCGTAGCGCCGGTCCGTACCGCCGGTCCCGCACCGCCGGTCCCGTACCGCCGGTCCCGTACCGCCGGTCCCGTAGCTCCGGTCCCGTAGCTCCGGTCCCGCATCGCTGGTCCCGTAGCTCCGGTCCCGTAGCGCTGGTCCCGTAGCTCCGGTCCCGTACAGGATTTTGAAAAATTCGCAAAATCTCCAATCTAAATAATGGTTCTACCATTTGGAGAAACCGATTTGATTCTGAGTTCGAACATATAAAGTTTGTCTGGGAAAACTATTTCAATTCACTTCACTCGTGCATAAACATAGAGGGAGGCTTGCGCTGCTGGTGCTGGCACACGCTCAGAACTGAAGCAGATCAGACAATCTGGCAAGGTTGATATCAAGATTTTAATTTGGTAACATTGCACAGTGTGACATGAGATAATCGTAAAAGACTGAATCCGAGGTACAGTCTGCAAACGCCTTAAAAGGAAGGAGCACAGATACGCTGATAGGTAAGATGGAGGAGCACAGATACGCTGATAGGTAAGAGGGAGGAGCACAGATACGCTGATAGGTAAGAGGGAGGAGCACAGATACGCTGATAGGTAAGAGGGAGGAGCACAGATACGCTGATAGGTAAGAGGGAGGAGCACAGATACGCTGATAGGTAAGAGGGAGGAGCACAGATACGCTGATAGGTAGGAGGGAGGAGCACAGATACGCTGATAGGTAAGAGGGAGGAGCACAGATACGCTGATAGGTAGGAGGGAGGAGCACAGATACGCTGATAGGTAAGATGGAGGAGCACAGATACGCTGATAGGTAAGAGGGAGGAGCACAGATACGCTGATAGGTAAGAGGGAGGAGCACAGATACGCTGATAGGTAAGAGGGAGGAGCACAGATACGCTGATAGGTAAGAGGGAGGAGCACAGATACGCTGATAGGTAAGAGGGAGGAGCACAGATACGCTGATAGGTAAGAGGGAGGAGCACAGATATGCTGATAGGTAAGAGGGAGGAGCACAGATACGCTGATAGGTAAGAGGGAGGAGCACAGATACGCTGATAGGTAAGAGGGAGGAGCACAGATACGCTGATAGGTAGGAGGGAGGAGCACAGATACGCTGATAGGTAAGAGGGAGGAGCACAGATACGCTGATAGGTAAGAGGGAGGAGCACAGATACGCTGATAGGTAGGAGGGAGGAGCACAGATATGCTGATAGGTAAGAGGGAGGAGCACAGATACGCTGATAGGTAAGAGGGAGGAGCACAGATACGCTGATAGGTAAGAGGGAGGACACCTTCACTATCCATAACACCTTCACTATCCACTATCCATAACACCTTCACTATCCATAACACCTTTATCAAAAACAATGTTAAGAAAACTCTGTCTGAACACACAGATAAAGACAGCAGAAGGCTTGTGGATCTGGTTTGGGTTAGCTCTGATTCTGTGTGTGTGTGTGTGTGTGTGTGTGTGTGTGTGTGTGTGTGTGTGTGTGTGTGTGTGTGTGTGTGTGTGTGTGTGTGTGTGTGTGTGTGTGTGTGTGTGTGTGTGTGTAGGGGTGGAACGTCCTGAGGTGATGTGTCGTCGGTCCTGTGAGGAGCTGAATGATCTATTATCAGAGCTGCATGGCCTCCACATCGTTACCACTAGTCTGCTGCACGACCTTCAGAGAGCTGTAAGACACACAGACACATACAGACAGGGTTGGCTAGGTTACTTCCTAAATGGAATTCGTGACAGTTACTGGTTACCTGTCCTAACTAGTAATCAGTAATGTAACTTTTGGAATACTCAAAATCAGTAACGTAATCTGATTACATTCAGTTACTTTTAGATTACTTTCCCCTTAAGAGGCATTAGAAGAAGACAACAATGTATGTAACCAATTGAACCACATCTATTGCAGGATAAATTAATGTTAAAGTTTACATAGCTGGTCATATATGGATGTTAAATTGGTACTTTATGGATTGGTTAAGTAGGCTTCTACTAACACATCCATGATATCAACATCATACATGGATGTTAAATGGTACTTTATGGATTGGTTAAGTAGGTTTCTACTAACACATCCATGATATCAACATCATACATGGATGTTAAATGGTACTTTATGGATTGGTTAAGTAGGTTTCTACTAACACATCCATGATATCAACATCATACATGGATGTTAAATGGTACTTTATGGATTGGTTAAGTAGGTTTCTACTAACACATCCATGATATCAACATCATACATGGATGTTAAATGGTACTTTATGGATTGGTTAAGTAGGCTTCTTCTAACACATCCATGATATCAACATCATACATGGATGTTAAATGGTACTTTATGGATTGGTTAAGTAGGCTTCTACTAACACATCCATGATATCAACATCATACATGGATGTTAAATGGTACTTTATAGATTGGTTAAGTAGAGGCTTCTACTAACACATCCATGATATCAACATCATACATGGATGTTAAATGGTACTTTATGGATTGGTTAAGTAGAGGCTTCTACTAACACATCCATGATATCAACATCATACATGGATGTTAAATGGTACTTTATGGATTGGTTAAGTAGGCTTCTACTAACACATCCATGATATCAACATCATACATGGATGTTAAATGGTACTTTATGGATTGGTTAACTAGGTTTCTACTAACACATCCATGATATCAACATCATACATGGATGTTAAATGGTACTTTATGGATTGGTTAAGTAGGCTTCTACTAACACATCCATGATATCAACATCATACATGGATGTTAAATGGTACTTTATGGATTGGTTAAGTAGGCTTCTACTAACACATCCATGATATCAACATCATACATGGATGTTAAATGGTACTTTATAGATTGGTTAAGTAGGCTTCTACTAACACATCCATGATATCAACATCATACATGGATGTTAAATGGTACTTTATGGATTGGTTAAGTAGGCTTCTACTAACACATCCATGATATCAACATCATACATGGATGTTAAATGGTACTTTATGGATTGGTTAAGTAGGCTTCTACTATCACATCCATGATATCAACATCATACATGGATGTTAAATGGTACTTTATGGATTGGTTAAGTAGGCTTCTACTAACACATCCATGATATCAACATCATACATGGATGTTAAATGGTACTTTATGGATTGGTTAAGTAGGCTTCTTCTAACACATCCATGATATCAACATCATACATGGATGTTAAATGGTACTTTATGGATTGGTTAAGTAGGCTTCTACTAACACATCCATGATATCAACATCATACATGGATGTTAAATGGTACTTTATAGATTGGTTAAGTAGAGGCTTCTACTAACACATCCATGATATCAACATCATACATGGATGTTAAATGGTACTTTATGGATTGGTTAAGTAGAGGCTTCTACTAACACATCCATGATATCAACATCATACATGGATGTTAAATGGTACTTTATGGATTGGTTAAGTAGGCTTCTACTAACACATCCATGATATCAACATCATACATGGATGTTAAATGGTACTTTATGGATTGGTTAACTAGGTTTCTACTAACACATCCATGATATCAACATCATACATGGATGTTAAATGGTACTTTATGGATTGGTTAAGTAGGCTTCTACTAACTCATCCATGATATCAACATCATACATGGATGTTAAATGGTACTTTATGGATTGGTTAAGTAGGCTTCTACTAACACATCCATGATATCAACATCATACATGGATGTTAAATGGTACTTTATAGATTGGTTAAGTAGGCTTCTACTAACACATCCATGATATCAACATCATACATGGATGTTAAATGGTACTTTATGGATTGGTTAAGTAGGCTTCTACTAACACATCCATGATATCAACATCATACATGGATGTTAAATGGTACTTTATGGATTGGTTAAGTAGGCTTCTACTATCACATCCATGATATCAACATCATACATGGATGTTAAATGGTACTTTATGGATTGGTTAAGTAGGCTTCTACTAACACATCCATGATATCAACATCATACATGGATGTTAAATGGTACTTTATGGATTGGTTAAGTAGGCTTCTACTAACACATCCATGATATCAACATCATACATGGATGTTAAATGGTACTTTATGGATTGGTTAAGTAGGCTTCTACTAACACATCCATGATATCAACATCATACATGGATGTTAAATGGTACTTTATGGATTGGTTAAGTAGGCTTCTACTAACACATCCATGATATCAACATCATACATGGATGTTAAATGGTACTTTATAGATTGGTTAAGTAGGCTTCTACTAACACATCCATGATATCAACATCATACATGGATGTTAAATGGTACTTTATGGATTGGTTAAGTAGGCTTCTACTAACACATCCATGATATCAACATCATACATGGATGTTAAATGGTACTTTATGGATTGGTTAAGTCGGCTTCTACTAACACATCCATGATATCAACATCATACATGGATGTTAAATGGTACTTTATGGATTGGTTAAGTAGGCTTCTACTAACACATCCATGATATCAACATCATACATGGATGTTAAATGGTACTTTATGGATTGGTTAAGTAGAGGCTTCTACTAACACATCCATGATATCAACATCATACATGGATGTTAAATGGTACTTTATGGATTGGTTAAGTAGGCTTCTACTAACACATCCATGATATCAACATCATACATGGATGTTAAATGGTACTTTATGGATTGGTTAAGTAGAGGCTTCTACTAACACATCCATGATATCAACATCATACATGGATGTTAAATGGTACTTTATGGATTGGTTAAGTAGAGGCTTCTACTAACACATCCATGATATCAACATCATACATGGATGTTAAATGGTACTTTATGGATTGGTTAAGTAGAGGCTTCTACTAACACATCCATGATATCAACATCATACATGGATGTTAAATGGTACTTTATGGATTGGTTAAGTAGAGGCTTCTACTAACACATCCATGATATCAACATCATACATGGATGTTAAATGGTACTTTATGGATTGGTTAAGTAGAGGCTTCTACTAACACATCCATGATATCAACATCATACATGGATGTTAAATGGTACTTTATGGATTGGTTAAGTAGGCTTCTTCTAACACATCCATGATATCAACATCATACATGGATGTTAAATGGTACTTTATGGATTGGTTAAGTAGGCTTCTACTAACACATCCATGATATCAACATCATACATGGATGTTAAATGGTACTTTATGGATTGGTTAAGTAGGCTTCTACTAACACATCCATGATATCAACATCATACATGGATGTTAAATGGTACTTTATGGATTGGTTAAGTCGGCTTCTACTAACACATCCATGATATCAACATCATACATGGATGTTAAATGGTACTTTATGGATTGGTTAAGTAGGCTTCTACTAACACATCCATGATATCAACATCATACATGGATGTTAAATGGTACTTTATGGATTGGTTAAGTAGAGGCTTCTACTAACACATCCATGATATCAACATCATACATGGATGTTAAATGGTACTTTATGGATTGGTTAAGTAGGCTTCTACTAACACATCCATGATATCAACATCATACATGGATGTTAAATGGTACTTTATGGATTGGTTAAGTAGAGGCTTCTACTAACACATCCATGATATCAACATCATACATGGATGTTAAATGGTACTTTATGGATTGGTTAAGTAGAGGCTTCTACTAACACATCCATGATATCAACATCATACATGGATGTTAAATGGTACTTTATGGATTGGTTAAGTAGGTTTCTACTAACACATCCATGATATCAACATCATACATGGATGTTAAATGGTACTTTATGGATTGGTTAAGTAGAGGCTTCTACTAACACATCCATGATATCAACATCATACATGGATGTTAAATGGTACTTTATGGATTGGTTAAGTAGAGGCTTCTACTAACACATCCATGATATCAACATCATACATGGATGTTAAATGGTACTTTATGGATTGGTTAAGTAGGCTTCTTCTAACACATCCATGATATCAACATCATACATGGATGTTAAATGGTACTTTATGGATTGGTTAAGTAGGCTTCTACTAACACATCCATGATATCAACATCATACATGGATGTTAAATGGTACTTTATGGATTGGTTAAGTAGGTTTCTACTAACACATCCATGATATCAACATCATACATGGATGTTAAATGGTACTTTATGGATTGGTTAAGTAGGCTTCTACTAACACATCCATGATATCAACATCATACATGGATGTTAAATGGTACTTTATGGATTGGTTAAGTAGGCTTCTACTAACACATCCATGATATCAACATCATACATGGATGTTAAATGGTACTTTATGGATTGGTTAAGTAGGCTTCTACTAACACATCCATGATATCAACATCATACATGGATGTTAAATGGTACTTTATGGATTGGTTAAGTAGGCTTCTACTAACACATCCATGATATCAACATCATACATGGATGTTAAATGGTACTTTATGGATTGGTTAAGTAGGCTTCTACTAACACATCCATGATATCAACATCATACATGGATGTTAAATGGTACTTTATGGATTGGTTAAGTAGGCTTCTACTAAAACATCCATGATATCAACATCATACATGGATGTTAAATGGTACTTTATGGATTGGTTAACTAGGTTTCTACTAACACATCCATGATATCAACATCATACATGGATGTTAAATGGTACTTTATGGATTGGTTAAGTAGAGGCTTCTACTAACACATCCATGATATCAACATCATACATGGATGTTAAATGGTACTTTATGGATTGGTTAAGTAGGCTTCTACTAACACATCCATGATATCAACATCATACATGGATGTTAAATGGTACTTTATGGATTGGTTAAGTAGGCTTCTACTAACACATCCATGATATCAACATCATACATGGATGTTAAATGGTACTTTATAGATTGGTTAAGTAGGCTTCTACTAACACATCCATGATATCAACATCATACATGGATGTTAAATGGTACTTTATGGATTGGTTAAGTAGGCTTCTACTAACACATCCATGATATCAACATCATACATGGATGTTAAATGGTACTTTATGGATTGGTTAAGTAGGCTTCTACTAACACATCCATGATATCAACATCATACATGGATGTTAAATGGTACTTTATGGATTGGTTAAGTAGAGGCTTCTACTAACACATCCATGATATCAACATCATACATGGATGTTAAATGGTACTTTATGGATTGGTTAAGTAGAGGCTTCTACTAACACATCCATGATATCAACATCATACATGGATGTTAAATGGTACTTTATGGATTGGTTAAGTAGGCTTCTACTAACACATCCATGATATCAACATCATACATGGATGTTAAATGGTACTTTATGGATTGGTTAAGTCGGCTTCTTCTGACCCACCGCTTTCTACTACATATAATAAGACGATTAAATTATATCTTTACATTAAAAACCAAAGTCTATCAGAATTCTACTCATTCCAATAAATGTTATACCCCTTGATCTTCAAGAACAGGAAATATGGAAGTATTGATTAGCCTAATAGTTTTACCTGAGCATGACCCACCTGAGCATAGCCAGCCCTACTATGTTTATGATTTAGTTGTCATGGAGAACTGAATGGGCTCATTGATTAAAGTTGAAAAATAAATGCCTCACTCATGGAATGGCTTTGAGCACTACTGAAAAGTGCTATTTACATGTGAATAATGAATACGCTTCATTTGCTACAGGCCTATTGGTGAACTTTGTGTTGGTGACACTTTGATATCTTGATAATATGCAGCTGTTTAAAGGGCAAGTCCACAGATGGAACAATAACAAAACGACCTCCCCGCCTCTGTTTTGGTAAAAAGCTGAGGATGGGCCTGGAGAAATGTAACCACTCTCAGATTAATAGACAGAGCTGTGGAAGCAAGGACTGACCATCCAGGATATCAACACTATTGTTTTAACCATGTTTTGAGGCTGTACAGTGTTTGATTACATTTAATGTTTACAAACATTGGAGGGAAAAAAATATATATCTTGGGTTCTCATGGAGTGTGACACACACACACACACACACACACACACACCATCAGTGCTAACCATAACCAGATCCACAAGCCTCCTGCCGTCTTCATCTGTGTGTGTTCAGACAGAGGAGAATGAGGCATTGCGTGAAGCTCTCTCTGAGCTGGGCAGCAGTTTGGACAGAGAGGGAGGAGGAGAAGATGATGAAGAGGAGAGAGTGTGTGTTCAGGACGGACGTGTGTATCAGCGGGAGGAGGACTGGGTTTCAGACAGCTGCACATTCTGTACCTGCCAGGTAAACACACACACACACACACACACACACACACACACACACACACACACACACACACACACACACACACACACACACACACACACACACACACACACACACACACACACACACACACACACACACACACACACGCACGCTCAACTCTTGAGTCAAGATATCTCTAGGCCCTTTTGCTTTACTACTGTGTGTGTGTGTGTTGTGTGTGTGTAGGAGGAAGGCAGTGTGTCGGCAGGTCACCTGTCCTCCAGTAATATGTTCCAGTCCTTCCTTCACTGAAGGGGAATGCTGCCCTGTGTGTCTGGGTGAGATATCTAAACACATTCACTTAGTCTAGTCTATTTCAAATGATTATTTCAGAAGTCATATTTAGTGAAATCAAATTGTATTCGTCACAAGCCCTGAATACAACAGGTGTAGGGTTAGGGTTAGGGTTAGGGTAACCTAACCCTAACCCTAACCCCCTAACCCTAACCCTAACCCAGTAACCCTAAGCCCTAACCCAATAAGTTTTACAGTGAAATAAAAGCTTAGTTACAAGCCAGTAAAATAACCAACAATACAGTTTACAGAGTCAAAAATACAGGGGAATAAGAATAATGTGGAAATAAAAGTAAGTCAAGTAGTTAAAGAGCTGCAGTAAAATAACAATAGCGAGTAATATGTACACAGGGGGTTAAAACTGGTCGGGACAGAGTCACAGCCAGTGAAAGTGGGGCAATAAAAATCTCATAATTAAAACGGTTACAAGTATTTGACACCATTTTAAAGATAACAATTAATCCAGCCACAGTGATGATTTCAAAAAGGCTTTAGCGAAAGCACCAAAAAAAGCACAGAGGTAAAATTAATCACTAACCTCTGATAATCTTCATCAGATGACACTCATGGGACTTCATGTTACACAATACATGTATGTTTTGTTCGATGAAGTGCATATTTATATCCAAAAAATCTCATAGTACATTGGCGTGTTATGTTCAGTAGTTCCAAAACATGCAGTGATTTTGTAGAGAGCCACATCAATTCACAGAAATACTCATAATAAACATTGATAATAGATACAACTATTATACATGGAACTTTAGATAAACTTCTCCTTAATGCAACCGCTGTGTCAGATTTTAAAAAAACATTACGGAAAAAGCACACCATGCAATAATCTGAGCACGGCGCTCAGAGCCCAAACCAGCCGAAGAGATATCCGCCATGTTGTGGAGTCAACATTAGTCAGAAAGAGCATTATAAATATTCACTTACCTTTGATGACCTTCATCAGAATCCATTCCCAGGAATCCCAGTTCCACAATACATTTTTGATTTCTTCGATAATGTTCATAATTTATGTCCAAATAGCTACTTTTGTTAGCGCGTTTTGTAAACAAATCCAAAGTCATGAAGCACGTTCACTAGGAGCAGACAAAATGTCAAAAATAATTGTTACAGTCCGTAGAAACATGTCAAACGATGTATAGAATCAATCTTTAGGATGTTTTTAACATAAATCTTCAATGATGTTCCAACCGGAGAATTCCTTTGTCTGTAGAAAAGCAATGAAACAAGAGCTAACTCTCTCATGACCGCGCATCACGAGCCCGCGGCACTCTGCCAGACACCTGACTCATTCCCCTCTCATTCAGCCCCCTTCACAGTAGAAGCCTGAAACAACGTTCTAAAGACTGTTGATATCTAGTGGAAGCCTTAGGAAGTGCAACATGACCAATATGCCACTGTGTCTTCAATAGGGGCTGAGTTGAAAACCTACAAGCCTCAGCTTTCCCACTTCCTGGTTGGATTTTTTCTCAGGTTTTTGCCTGCCATATGAGTTCTGTTATACACACAGACATCATTCAAACAGTTTTAGAAACTTCAGAGTGTTTTCTATCCAATACTACTAATAATATGCATATATTAGCACCTGGGACTGAGTAGCAGGTGGTTTACTCTGGGCACCTTATTCATCCAAGCTACTCAATACTGCCCCCAGTCACTAAGAAGTTAAAGTGACTATGCATAGATAATAACAGAGAGTAGCAGCGGCGTAAGAGGGGGGGCAATGCAAATAGTCTGGATAGCCATTTGATTAGATGTGCAGGAGTCTTATGGCTTGGGGGTAGAAGCTGTTTAGAAGCCTCTTGGACCTAGCCTTGGCACTCCGGTACCGCTTGCCGTGCGGTAGCAGAGAGAACAGTCTATGACTAGGGTGGCTGGAGTCTTTGACAATTTTTAGGGCCTTCTTCTGACACCGCCTGTTATAGAGGTCCTGGATGGCCGGAAGCTTGGCCCCAGTGATGTACTGGGCCGTACGCACTCCCCTCTGTAGTGCTTGCAGTCGGAGGCCGAGCAATTGCCATACCAGGCAGTGATGCAACCAGTCAGGATTCTCTCGATGTTGCAGCAGTAGAACCTTTGAAGATCTGAGGACCCATGCCAAATCGTTTTAGTTTCCTGGGGAAAATAGGTTTTTTGCCCTCTTCACGACTGTCTTGGTGTGCTTGGACCATGTTAGTTTGTTGGTGATGTGGACGCCAAGGAACTTGAAGCTCTCAACCTGCTCCACTACAGCCCCGTCAATGAGAATGGGGCGTGCTCGGTCCTCCTTTGCCTGTAGTCCACAATCATCTCATTTGTCTTGATCACATTGAGGGATAGGTTGTTGTCCTTGCACCACACTGCCAGATCTCTGACCTCCTCCCTATAGGCTGTCTCATCGTTGTCGGTGATCAGGCCTACCACTGTTGTGTCATCGGCAAACTTAATGATGGTGTTAGAGTCAGAGTCGTAGAGTTTGTATATGTGCGTATGTATATGTATTTGTTTGTGTGTGTTTGTGTGCATGTGTGTGCGTTTGTGTGTGTGTATAGGGTTGGGAAGTGAAGATGGATGGTCCCCATGGTCGGAGTGGACGGAATGTTCGGTCACCTGTGGGCGTGGCTTCCAGCGGAGAGGGCGATCTTGTGATGATGTCTCCACGTCCTGTTCTGACTCCTCCCTCCAAACCCGCAGGTGCACCCTGGGAAGTTGTGAAAGCCGAGGTGAGTTCACCAATAGCTCCTGTAGTACAGCTAGCTCCTGGAATACACATTATGGTTAGCTACGTCGTTGTATTTATTTATGATACTCTTTGAAGATGTACGGTTTCAGACATGTTAGGAAGGTGGGGTTGGGACTCTGCTGACGTTAGGCTGAAGCTCATTCCACCGTTGAGGTGTCAGGACAGAGAAGATCTTTGACTTGTCTGGGGGGAGAGCTGACCCTCATATGGGTGGGAGGGCCAAGAGACCAGAGGTGGCAGAATGGAACGCTCAGGTTTGGGTTTGGGTTTTAGCAATCATTCCCCTTTTATAAAAATGTGTGTGTGTGTGTGTGTGTGTGTGTGTGTGTGTGTGTGTGTGTGTGTGTGTGTGTGTGTGTGTGTGTGTGTGTGTAGTCCATGGGAACAGCGGCTGGGGCCTGTGGTCTCCGTGGTCTGCATGTTCTGTGTCGTGTGGTTCAGGTCTCGTTGTGCGTGTTCGACTCTGCAACTTCCCCTCGCTCAGCGCGGGGGCAGCGGCTGCCGTGGCAACACTACAGAGACACATCCCTGTGACGCTACACCCTGTCCAAGTGAGAACACAAACAAACATTCCAGATGACTGCTATTGTTGATGTTGGATTGACTGATACACTGTCTGTGTGATTATAGTTGTCGGGGTCTGGGGACCGTGGTCTTCCTGGTTACCATGCAGTGTGTCGTGTGGCAGTGGGCTGATGATTCGTCAGCGGGAGTGTTCTAACCCCGCCCCCAGCATGGAGGCAGGAACTGTGTGGGAGAGACGGCCGACTACGCAGCCTGCAATACACAACCCTGTCCAATAGGTAGCATACATAGGATGACAGAGAGGGCCAAGAACCATTATTCCACTGACAACATAGTTGCGAACAGGAACAATCCAAGTAAACTATGGAAGTTTTGAAACAGTTAGGATACAGTACAGATCATTTATCCATAACAGTCTAAACTAACATATGGAATTGTTTTAAGATTGTCATACCAAGGATAATTTAGCTATTTGATTTGGAATTTTAGGACCCCTTTAGTAGAAAAAAACCATGTAAAAAATGATTTGATGAAACATTGATTTTGGCCTTTCTGCTAAAATCAAATCAAATGTTATCGGTCACTTACACATATTTAGCAGATGTTATTGCAGCTAAAAGCTTGTGTTCCTAGTGTAACAGTTTTCTTCCTGGGAAGGAGAGGAGGACCAAAATGCAGCGTGGTTATTGTTAAGCATCTTTAATAAAGACGTAAACACTATACAAATACAAAATACGAAAACGTGGCAAAACCGAACCAGTCCTAACTGGTGCAGAGAACACAGAGACAGGAAACAACCACCCACAAAATACCCAAAGAATATGGCTGCCTAAATATGGTTCCCTATCAGAGACAACGATAATCACCTGCCTCTGATTGAGAACCACTCTAGGCAACCATAGACTTACCTAGAATACTACACTGAACACAACCCCATTAATCTAATAAACCCCTAGACAAGACGACACACAATAAATCACCCATGTCACACCCTGGCCTAACCACAATAATAAAGAAAACACAGATAACTAAGGCCAGGGGTGTGAAAACTAAATGCTTGTGTTCCAACAGAGCAGTAGTACCTAACTAAATGCTTGTGTTCCTTGCTCCAACAGAGCAGTAGTACCTAACTAAATGCTTGTGTTCCTAGTTCCAACAGAGCAGTAGTACCTAACTAAATGCTTGTGTTCCTAGTTCCAACAGAGCAGTAGTATCTAACTAAATGTTCCTTGCTCCAACAGAGCAGTAGTACCCTAACTAAATGCTTGTGTTCCTAGTTCCAACAGAGCAGTAGTACCTAACTAAATGCTTGTGTTCCCAGCTCCAACAGTACAGTAATATCTAACTAAATGCTTGTGTTCCTCCAACAGAGCAGTAATATCTAACTAAACAGTACAGTAATATCTAACTAAATGCTTGTGTTCTAACTAAATGCTTGTGTTCCTTGCTCCAACAGACAGTAATATCTAACTAAATGCTTGTGTTCCTAGCTCCAACAGTACAGTAATATCTAACTAAATCCAACAGTACAGCTTGTGTTTCTAGCTCCAACAGTACAGTAATATCTAACTAAATGCTTGTCCAACAGAGCAGTTTCTAAAGCTCCAACAGTACAGTAATATCTAACTAAATGCTTGTGTTTCTAGCTCCAACAGTACAGTAATATCTAACTAAATGCTTGTGTTTCTAGCTCCAACAGTACAGTAATATCTAACTAAATGCTTGTGTTTCTAGCTCCAACAGTACAGTAATATCTAACTAAATGCTTGTGTTTCTAGCTCCAACAGTACAGTAATATCTAACTAAATGCTTGTGTTTCTAGCTCCAACAGTACAGTAATATCTAACTAAATGCTTGTGTTTCTAGCTCCAACAGTACAGTAATATCTAACTAAATGCTTGTGTAAATGCTTGTGTTCAGTACTATCTAACCTAGCTCCAACAGTACAGTAATATCTAACTAAATGCTTGTGTTTCTCCAACAGCAGTAGTAATATCTAACTAAAAGCTCCAACAGAGCAGTAATATCTAACAATTCACAGCAATACACACAAATCCAAAGGTAAAAAGAATAGAGTTAAGAAATATTGAAATATTGAAATATTAGGACGAGCAATGTCGGAGTGGCATTGACTAAAATACAGTAGAATAGAATACAGTACATACGTATAAGATGTAAAGCTGTATGTAAGATGTAAGAAGGGTTTTATAAATACATTTGATTGATTGATTGTATGTAAACATTATTGAAACATAATTGAAGTGACTAGTGTTCCATTATTAAAGTGATTCCAAGTCTATGTATATATGCAGCAGCATCTAATGTGCTAGTGATGGCTATTGAACAGTCTGATGGCCATGAGATAGAAGCTGTTTTTCAGTCTCTCGGTCCCAGCTTTGATGCACCTGGCCTTCTGGATGATAGCGGGGTGAACAGGCAGTGGCTCGGGTGGTTGATGTCCTTGATGATATTTTTGGCCTTCCTGTGACATCGGGTGGTGTAGGTGTCCTGGAGGGCAGGTAGTTTGCCCCGGTGATGCGTTGGGCAGACCACACCACCCTCTGGAGAGCCCTGCGGTTGCGGGCGATGCAGTTGCCGTACCAGGCGGTGATACAGCCCGACAGGATGCTCTCAATTGTGCATGTGTAAAAGTTTACGAGGATTTTAGTGGCCAAGGCAAATTTCTTCAGCCTCCTACTTCACCACACTGTCTGTGTGGGTGGACCATTTCAGGTTGTCAGTGATGTGTACGCCGAGGAACTTGAAGCTTTCCACCTTGTCCACTGCAGTCCCGTCGATGTGGATAGGGGCTGCTCCCTCTGCTGTTTCCTGAATTCCACAATTTTTTTACATTTATTTAATTTAATTTTTTTATTTTAAAACACTGGAATGGTAGTTTTGCAATGGAAGAATGTGCAAAGTAGAAATAAAAATAATGGGGTGCAAAGGAGCAAAATAAATAAATAAATTAAATACAGTTGGGAAAGAGGTAGTTGTTTGGGCTAAATTATAGGTGGGCTATGTACAGGTGCAGTAATCTGTAAGATGCTCTGACAGTTGGTGCTTAAAGCTAGTGAGGGAGATAAGTGTTTCCAGTTTCAGAGAATTTTGTAGTTCGTTCCAGTCATTGAAAGCAGAGAACTGGAAGGGAGGCGGCCAAAGAAAGAATTGGTTTTGGGGGTGACTAGAGATATACCTGCTGGAGCGTGTGCTACAGGTGGGAGATGCTATGGTTACCAGCGAGCTGAGATAAGGGGGACTTTACCTAGCAGGGTCTTGTAGATGACATGGAGCCAGTGGGTTTGGCGACGAGTATGAAGCGAGGGCCAGCCAACGAGAGCGTACAGGTCGCAGTGGTGGATAGTATATGGGGCTTTGGTGACAAAACAGATTGCACTGTGATAGACTGCATCCAATTTGTTGAGTAGGGTATTGGAGGCTATTTTGTAAATGACATCGCCAAAGTCGAGGATTGGTAGGATGGTCAGTTTTACAAGGGTATGTTTGGCAGCATGAGTGAAGGATGCTTTGTTGCGAAATAGGAAGCCAATTCTAGATTTAACTTTGGATTGGAGATGTTTAATATGGGTCTGGAAGGAGAGTTTACAGTCTAACCAGACACCTAAGTATTTGTAGTTGTCCACGTATTCTAAGTCAGAGCCGTCCAGAGTAGTGATGTTGGACAGGCGGGTAGGTGCAGGTAGCGATCGGTTGAAGAGCATGCATTTAGTTTTACTTGTATTTAAGAGCAATTGGAGGCCACGGAAGGAGAGTTGTATGGCATTGGCACAATCAGCTGCTTTGTTTTGTGGATGTTTGGTGGGAGGTTGTTTTCCTGACACCACACTCCGAGTGCCCTCACCTCCTCTCTGTAGGCTGTCTCGTCATTCTGGGTAATCAAGCCCACTACTGTTGTGTCGTCTGCAAACTTGATGATTGGGTTGGAGCGTGTGTGGCCACGCAGCTATGGGTGAACAGAGAGTACAGGAAGGGGCTGAGCACGCACTCTTGCGAGGTCCCTGTGTTTAGGATCAGCAAAGTGGAGTTGTTGTTCCCTACCTTCCCCACCTGGGGCGGACAGTCAGGAAGTCCAGGACCCAGTTGCAGAGGGCAGGGTTCAGACCTAGGACCATGAGCTTAATGATGAGCTTGGAGGGTACTATGGTGTTGAATGCTGAGCTATAGTCAATGAACAGCATTATACATAGGAATTCCTCTTGTTCCTCTTGTCCAGATGGGATAGGTAGGTCAGTGTGCAGTGCGATGGCGATTGCATCGTCTGTGGATCTAAGCAAATTGAAGTGGGTCTGGGGTGTCAGGTAAGGTGAACTTCCGGCGCCGACAGAGATGGCTGCCTCGTTTCGCGTTCTAGGAAACTATGCAGTTTTTTTTTTTTTTTTACGTGTTATTTCTTACATTCGTACCCCAGGTCATCTTAGGTTTCATTACATACAGTCGGGAAGAACTACTGAGAACTAAGAGTAGCGTCAACTCACCATCAGTACGACCAAGAATATGACTTTCGCGAAGCGGATCCTGTGTTCTGCCTTTCACCCAGGACAACGGAATGGATCCCAGCCGGCGACACAAAAAACGACTTTGAAAAAGGGGAAAACAAAGCGGTCTTCTGGTGAGGCTCCGGAGACGGGCACATCGTGCACCACTCCCTAGCATTCTCCTCGCCAATGTCCAGTCTCTTGACAACAAGGTTGATGAAATCCGAGCAAGGGTAGCATTCCAGAGGACATCAGAGACTGTAACGTTCTTTGCTTCACGGAAACATGGCTCACTGGAGAGACGCTATCGGAGTCGGTGCAGCCAACTGGTTTCTCACACATCGCACCAACAGAAACAAACATCTTTCTGGTAAGAAGAGGGGCGGAGCGTATGCTTTATGGTTAACGTGACGTGGTGTGGCCAAAACAACATACAGGAACTCAAGTCCTTCTGTTCACCTGATTTAGAATTCCTCACAATCAAATGTAGACTGCATTATCTACCAAGGGAATTCTCTTCAATTATAATCACTGCCGTATATATTCCCCCAAGCAGACACATCGATGGCTCTGAACGAACTTTATTTGACTCTTTGCAAACTGGAATCCGTATATCCGGAGGCTGCATTCATTGTAGCTGGGGATTTTAACAAGGCTAATCTGAAAACAAGACTCCCTCAATTTTATCAGCATATCGATTGTGCAACCAGGGCTGGAAAAACCTTGGATCATTGCTATTCCAACTTCCGCGACGCATATAAGGCCCTGCCCCGCCCTCCTTTCGGAAAAGCTGACCATGACTCCATTTTGTTGATCCCTGCCTACAGACAGAAACTAAAACAAGAAGCTCCCTCGCTGAGGTCTGTTCAACGCTGGTCCGACCAATCTGATTCCACACTCCAAGACTGCTTCCATCACGTGGACTGGGATATGTTCCGTATTGCGTCAGACGACAACATTGACGAATACGCTGATTCGGTGTGCGAGTTCATTAGAACGTGCGTGAAGATGTAGTTCCCATAGCAATGATTAAAACATTCCCAAACCAGAAACCGTGGATTGATGGCAGCATTCGCGTGAAACTGAAAGCGCGAACCACTGCTTTTAATCAGGGCAAGGTGACTGGAAACATGACCAAATACAAACAGTGTAACTATTCCCTCCACAAGGCAATCAAACAAGCTAAGCGTCAGTACAGAGACAAAGTAGAATCTCAATTCAACGGCTCAGACACAAGAGGTATGTGGCAGGGTCTACAGTCAATCACGGATTACAAAAAGAAAACCAGCACCGTCACAGACCAGGATGTCTTGCTCCCAGGCAGACTAAATAACTTTGTTGCCCGCTTTGAGGACAATACAGTGCCACTGACACTGCCCGCAACTAAAACATGCGGACTCTTCTTCACTGCAGCCGACATGAGGAAAACATTTAACATCTCTCTCCTCCTCAAAGTGGAGGAGTCTCTGTCAGTCTCTCTCCTCCTCAAAGTGGAGGAGTCTCTGTCAGTCTCTCTCCTCCTCAAAGTGGAGGAGTCTCTGTCAGTCTCTCTCCTCCTCAAAGTGGAGGAGTCTCTGTCAGTCTCTCTCCTCCTCAAAGTGGAGGAGTCTCTGTCAGTCTCTCTCCTCCTCAAAGTGGAGGAGTCTCTGTCAGTCTCTCTCCTCCTCAAAGTGGAGGAGTCTCTGTCAGTCTCTCTCCTCCTCAAAGTGGAGGAGTCTCAGTCAGTCTCTCTCCTCCTCAAAGTGGAGGAGTCTCTGTCAGATCAAGGTTGGTCTTGTTCATCAGATTGTCCACAGTATGGTCCCCAAGCACCTTGAAACAACTTTAACTTGGTCAGGGATAACAATAACTATTCCACTAGAAGGAATGAAACCAACACTGTTCCTTTTAGATTTCAGAGTGGTATGCCAAAAGATACCTTTTTGTACTCACCTGTCATTCTTTGGAATAGTCTTCAAAAATAACTTGAAATTCATAAACTCCATGGTCGGTTTCAAGTTCTCAATGAAAATAATCTCTAAATAGTAGCATGTGTGAAAAGAGAGGAGTATGCCTACAGTATGTGGGAAAAAATGCCTACTGCATTGTCTATTGTGTAGAAGTTATTGCCGTATGAATATTAGGGATTGACTGTTGAATATATTAGGGCTGAATAAGACAAGGGTGACGTACCTGTCCAGAGTTGGTTATTATGGAACTCAATTATATTTCTGTCATTTTTGTGTCCACTACCACTGGAGCGCTCTTGTCTGTTTTAACATTTTATGGTCAATTCTACCAATCATCCTCTTTGGCCTTCTCTCTCTCTCTGTGTAGACAGCTGTCTTTCTAGGCCCTGCTTCCCTGGGGTCTCCTGCCACTCTGAGACTGATGGCTCATGGGAATGTGGGCCCTGTCCACTGGGTTACCATGGAAATGGCTCTGTCTGTGAAGACCAGGATGAAGTAAATACACACACACAAACACACACACACACACACACACACACACACACACACACACACACACACACACACACACACACACACACACACACACACACACACACACACACACACACACACACACACACACACACACACACACACACACACACACACACACACAACCTCTATCTCAGTGTGTGTTGCAGTGTGTGTTGTGTGTGACCTTTCTCCTGTCCTACAGTGTGTGTTGCACACACACACCTTCTCTCCTGTCACTAGTGTGTGTTGCAGGGTGTGTTAACCTCTCTCCAGTGTGTGTTGCAGGGTGTGTGTATAACCTCTCTCCTGTCCTACAGTGTGTAACCTCTCTCCTGTCCTACAGTGTGTGTTGCAGGGTGTGTGACCTCTCTCCTGTCCTACAGTGTGTGTTGCAGGGTGTGTGTAACCTCTCTCCTGTCCTACAGTGTGTGTTGCAGGGTGTGTGTATAACCTCTCTCCTGTCCTACAGTGTGTGTTGCAGGGTGTGTAACCTCTCTCCTGTCCTACAGTGTGTGTTGCAGGGTGTGTGTAACCTCTCTCCTGTCCTACAGTGTGTGTTGCAGGGGTGTGTGACCTTTCTCCTGTCCTACAGTGTGTGTTGCAGGGTGTGTGTGTAACCTCTCTCCTGTAGTGTGTGTTGCAGGGTGTGTGTATAACCTCTCTCCTGTCCTACAGTGTGTGTTGCAGGGTGTGTGTAACCTCTCTGTCCTACAGTGTGTGTTGCAGGGTGTGTGACCTTTCAGGGAGTGTGTGTCATCTGTCCTACAGTGTGTGTTGCAGGGTATGTGTGTAACCTCTCTCCTGCAGTGTGTGTTGCAGGGGTGTGTGTAACCTCTCTCCAGGGTGTGTAATACCTCTCCTACAGTGTGTGTTGCAGGGTGTGTGTGTAACCTCTCTCCTGTCCTAGTGTGTGTTGCAGGGTGTGTGTGACCTTTCTCCTGTCCTACAGTGTGTGTTGCAGGGTGTGTGTAACCCTCTCTCTCCTGTAGTGTGTGTTGCAGGGTGTGTAACCTCTCTCCTACAGTGTGTGTTGCAGGGTGTGTAACCTCTCTCCTCCAGTGTGTGTTGCAGGTGTGTGTAACCTCTCTCCTCCAGTGTGTGTTGCAGGTGTGTGTGTAACCTCTCTCCTACAGTGTGTGTTGCAGTGTGTGTGTAACCTCTCTCCTGTCCTGTAGTGTGTGTTGCAGGGTGTGTAACCTCTCTCCTGTCCTGTAGTGTGTGTTGCAGGGTGTGTGTAACCTCTCTCCTGTCCTGTAGTGTGTGTTGCAGGGTGTGTGTAACCTCTCTGTCCTGTAGTGTGTGTTGCAGGGGTGTGTATAACCTCTCTCCTACAGTGTGTGTTGCAGGGTGTGTGTAACCTCTCTTCTGTAGTGTGTGTGTTGCAGGGTGTGTGTATAACCTCTCTCCTACAGTGTGTGTTGCAGGGTGTGTGTGTAACCCTCTCCTGTCTGTAGTGTGTGTTGCAGGGTGTGTAAACCTCTCTCCTACAGTGTGTGTTGCAGGGTGTGTGTAACCTCTCTCCTGTCCTGGTGTGTGTTGTAGGAGTGTAACACCTCTCCTGCAGTGTGGTGTGTGTGACAGTGTGTGTAACCTGTCCTGTGGTGTGGGTTGCAGGGTGTGGTGTGTAGTGTGGTGTGGGGTGGTGTGGGGTGGTGTGGTGTGTGGTGTGGGTGGGGTGTGTGGTGTGTTGGTGTGTAACCTGTCTCCTGTGGTGTGGGTTGCAGTGGTGTGTAACCTCTCTCCTGTAGTGTGTGTTGTGGGGGGTGTGTGTGGGGTGGTCCTGTAGTGTGTGTTGCAGGGTGTGTAACCCTGTCCTGTCACCCCAGTGTGGTGAACACAGTCCCAGTGTGTTGTGGGTGTGTAACCTGGGGTCTCCTGTCCTGTAGTGTGTGGTGTGATGGTGGCAACCTCTGGTCCTGTGAGTGTGGTGTGTGTTGTGTGGTGTGTGTGGTCTCCTGTGGTGTAGTGTGGTTGCAGGGTGTGTAACCTGTGTCCTGTGTAGTGTGGTGTGGGGTGTGTGGTAACCTGGGTGGGGTGTCCTGTGTGTGTGTGTGTGGGTGTGTGTGGTGTGGGGTGGTGTGTGTGTGGCAGTGTGGTGGTGTATAACCTGGGGTCTGGTGTGGTGTGGTGTGGGGTGTGTGGTTGCAGGGTGGTGTGGGGTGTGTGGGTGTGGTGTGGTGGTGTGTGTGTGTGTGGGGTGGTGTGGTGTTGGTGTGTGGTGGTGTGGGGTGTGGTGTGGGGGTGGTGTGGTGTGGTGGTGTGGTGTGGTGTGGTGTGTGGTGGTTGTGTGGGGTGTGTGGTGTTGGGTGGTGGTGTGGTGTGGTGGTGGTGGGGTGTGGTGTGGGGTGGTGTGGTGGGGTGTGGTGTGGTGTGGGGTGGGGTGGTGTGGTGTGTGGGGTGGTGTGGTGTGGGTGGTGTGGGGTGGGTGGTGTGGGGTGTGTGGTGGTGTGGTGTGGTGTGTGTGTGTGGGTGGGGTGGTGTGGGGTGGTGTGGTGTGTGTGTGGTGGTGTGGGGTGGTGTGTGGGGTGGTGTGGTGTGTGGTGTGGTGTGGGGTGTGGTGTGGGGTGGTGTGGGGTGTGGTGTGGTGTGGGGTGTGGGTGGTGTGGTGTGGTGTGGGTGGTGTGGTGGTGGTGTGGTGTGGTGGTGTGGTGGTGTGGTGTGGGGTGGTGTGGTGGTGAGCTGTGTGGTGGTGTGGGTGGTGGTGTGGTGTGGTGTGGGGTGGTGTGGGGTGTGGTGGTGGGGTGGTGGGGTGTGGGGTGTGTGGTGTGGGGTGGTGTGGGGTGGTGTGTGTGGTGTGGTGTGGTGTGGTGTGTGGGTGGTGTGGTGGTGTGGTGTGGTGTGGGGTGTGGTGTGGTGGTGGTGTGGGGTGGTGTGGGGTGGTGGTGTGGGTGGGGTGTGGGTGTGGTGGTGTGTGTGGTGTGGGGTGTGGTGGTGTGTGGTGTGGTGGTGTGGTGTGGTGGTGGTGTGTGGGTGGTGTGGTGGTGGTGGTGTGGTGGTGTGGTGTGGTGTGGTGTGGTGTGTGGGTGGTGTGTGGGGTGTGGTGTGGTGTGGTGTGGGTGTGGTGTGGTGTGGTGTGTGTGTGGGGTGGTGTGGTGTGGGGTGTGGTGTGGTGTGGTGTGGGGTGTGGTGGTGTGGTGTGGGGTGGTGTGGTGGGTGTGTGGTGGGGTGGTGTGGGGTGTGGTGTGGGTGTGGGTGGTGGTGTGGGTGTGTGGTGTGGTGGTGGTGTGGTGTGTGGTGGTGTGGGTGGTGGTGGGGTGTGGTGTGTGGGGTGGTGTGGGGTGTGGTGTGGGGTGGTGTGTGGTGTGTGGGGTGTGGGGTGGTGTGGGTGTGGTGGTGGGGTGGTGTGGTGTGGTGTGGGGTGGTGTGGGTGTGGGTGTGGTGTGGGGTGGTGTGTGTGGTGTGGGGTGGTGTGGGTGGTGTGGTGTGGTGGGTGGTGTGGGGTGGTGTGTGGTGTGTGTGTGGTGTGGGGTGGTGTGGGTGGTGTGGTGTGGTGTGTGGTGTGGGGTGGTGTGGTGGTGGTGTGGGTGTGGTGTGGGCGTGGTGTGGTGTGGGGTGGTGTGGTGGTGGTGTGGTGTGGGGTGGTGTGGTGGTGTGGTGTGTGGGTGGTGTGGGTGTGTGGGTGTGTGGTGTGTGGTGTGGTGTGGGGTGGTGTGGTGTGGTGGTGTGGGGTGGGGTGGTGTGGTGGTGTGGGTGTGGTGTGGGGTGGTGTGGTGTGTGGTGGTGTGGTGTGGTGTGGGTGGTGTGTGGGTGGTGTGTGTGGGTGGTGTGGTGTGGTGGTGTGGGTGTGTGTGTGGTGGTGGTGTGGTGGTGGTGTGGTGTGGTGTGGGTGTGGTGGTGTGGGTGTGGTGTGGGGTGGTGTGGTGTGTGGTGTGGTGGTGTGTGGTGTGGTGGGGGTGTGGTGTGGTGGTGGTGTGGTGTGGTGTGGTGTGGGTGTGGTGTGGGGTGGTGTGGTGGTGTGGTGGTGTGGTGTGGTGGTGGGTGTGTGGTGGGGTGGTGTGGGGTGTGTGGTGTGTGTGGTGGTGGGTGTGGTGTGGGGTGTGGTGGGTGGTGTGGTGGTGTGGGGTGTGGTGTGGGGTGGTGTGTGTGTGGTGTGGGGTGGTGTGGTGTGTGTGGTGTGGGGTGGGTGTGGTGTGGTGTGTGGGTGTGGGTGGGTGGGTGGTGGGGTGGTGTGGGGTGGTGGTGTGTGGTGTGGTGTGGGGTGGTGTGGGGTGTGGGTGTGGTGGTGTGTGGTGTGGTGGTGTGGTGTGGTGGTGTGGTGTGTGGTGTGTGGGTGGTGGTGTGGTGTGGTGTGGTGTGGTGGTGTGGTGGTGGTGTGTGTGTGGGGTGTGGTGTGGTGGTGTGGTGTGGTGGTGGTGTGTGGTGGTGTGTGTGTGGTGTGGTGTGGGGTGGTGGGGTGGTGTGGTGTGTGGTGTGGTGTGGGTGGTGTGGGTGTGGTGTGGTGGTGTGTGTGGTGTGGTGTGGGGTGGTGTGGGGGTGGTGTGGGGTGGTGTGGTGTGGTGTGGTGTGTGGTGTGGGTGGTGTGTGGGTGGTGTGTGGTGTGGTGTGTGGGGTGGTGTGTGGTGTGGTGTGGTGTGGTGTGTGGTGTGTGGTGTGGGTGTGGTGTGGGGTGGTGTGTGTGGTGTGTGGTGTGGTGTGGTGTGTGGTGTGTGGTGTGGGGGTGGTGTGGTGTGGTGTGTGGTGTGTGGGGTGGTGGTGGTGTGGTGTGGGGTGTGGGGTGGGGGTGTGGTGTGGTGGGTGGTGTGTGGTGTGGGGTGTGTGGTGTGGTGTGTGGGTGGTGTGGTGTGGGTGGTGGTGTGGGTGGTGTGGTGTGGTGGTGGTGTGGTGTGTGGTGTGTGGTGTGTGGTGTGGTGTGGTGTGGTGTGGTGGTGTGGGGTGGTGGTGTGGGGGTGGTGTGGTGTGTGTGGTGTGGTGTGGTGTGGTGTGGTGTGGTGTGTGGTGGTGTGTGTGGTGTGGTGGTGGTGTGGTGTGGTGGTGGTGTGTGTGTGGTGTGTGGTGTGTGTGTGGTGTGGGGTGGTGTGGTGTGTGGTGTGGTGGTGTGGTGTGGTGTGGTGTGTGGTGTGTGGTGTGGTGTGGTGTGGGTGGTGTGGTGTGGTGTGTGGTGGTGTGGTGTGGGGGTGGGTGGTGTGGTGTGTGTGGTGGTGTGGTGTGTGGTGTGTGTGTGGGGTGGTGTGGTGTGGGTGGTGTGGTGGTGTGGTGTGGGTGGTGGTGTGTGGTGGTGTGGTGTGGTGTGGTGTGGTGGTGTGGTGTGGGGGTGTGGTGTGTGGTGTGGTGGTGGTGGTGGGTGGGTGGTGTGGTGTGGTGGTGGTGGTGTGTGGTGTGTGTTTGGTGGTGTGGGGGTGGGGTGTGGTGTGGGGTGGTGTGGGTGGTGTGTGGTGTGGGGTGGTGTGGTGGTGTGGTGTGGTGTGGTGGTGTGGTGTGGTGGTGGTGGTGTGGTGTGTGTGGTGTGTGGTGTGTGGTGGTGTGGTGGTGTGGTGTGTGGTGTGGT
>NW_026284579.1:32500-47117 GCF_023373465.1 Oncorhynchus keta
TGTGGTGTGGTGTTTGTGTGGTGGTGTGGGGTGGTGTGGTGTGGTGTGGTGTGTGGTGTGTGTGGTGGTGTGGTGTGTGGGTGGTGTGGTGTGGTGTGGTGTGTGTGTGGTGTGGTGTGGTGGTGTGTGGTGTGTGGTGTGGTGTGGGTGGTGGTGGTGTGGTGTGTGTGGTGTGTGGTGTGGTGGTGTGTGGGGGTGGTGGTGTGGTGTGTGGTGTGTGGTGTGGTGTGGTGTGTGGTGTGGTGTGTGTGTGGTGTGTGGTGTGGTGTGGTGTGGTGGTGGTGGGTGTGGTGTGGGTGTGGTGTTTGGTGTGGTGGTGTGGTGTGGTGTGGTGTGGGGGTGGTGTGTGGTGTGTGTGGTGTGTGGTGTGGTGTGTGGTGTGTGTGTGTGGTGTGGTGGTGTGGTGTGTGGTGTGGTGGGGTGTGTGTGGTGTGGTGTGGTGTGGTGTGTGTGTGGTGTGGGTGGTGTGTGGTGGTGTGTGTGTGTGTGGTGTGTGTGTGTGTGTGTGGTGTGGTGTGTGGTGTGTGGTGGTGTGGTGTGGTGGTGTGTGGTGTGGTGTGTGGTGTGGTGTGTGTTTTGTGTGGTGTGTGTGTGGTGTGGTGTGTGGTGGTGGTGTGTGTGGTGTGGTGTGGTGTGTGGGTGGTGTGGTGTGTGGTGGTGGTGTGGTGTGGTATGGGTGTGGTGTGTGGTGGTGTGGTGGTGTGGGTGTGGTGTGTGGTGTGGTGTGGTGTGTGGTGGTGTGGTGTGTGGTGGTGTGTGTGGGTGTGGTGTGTGGTGGTGTGGTGTGTGGTGGTGTGGTGTGTGTGGTGGTGTGTGTGTGGTGTGTGGTGTGTGGTGTGGGTGTGGTGGTGTGGTGGTGTGGTGTGGTGGTGTGGTGTGTGGGTGTGTGGGTGGTGTGGTGGTGTGGTGTGGGTGGTGTGGTGTGTGGTGTGGTGGTGTGTGGTGTGGTGGGTGGTGGTGTGGTGTGGTGGTGTGTGTGTGGTGTGGTGTGGTGGTGTGGGGTGGTGGTGTGGTGTGGTGGTGGTGTGTGTTTGGTGGTGGGGTGGGGTGGGGTGGTGTGGTGTGGGTGTGGTGGTGTGGTGTGTGGTGTGGTTTTGGTGGTGTGGTGTGGTGTGTGGTGGTGTGTGTGTGGTGGTGTGGTGTGTGGTGTGTGTGGTGGTGTGGGTGGTGTGGTGTGTGGTGTGGTGTGGTGTGTGGTGTGTGGTGGTGTGGTGTGTGGTGGTGTGGGGTGGTGGTGGTGGTGGTGTGGTGTGTGGTGGTGTGGTGTGTGGTGGTGTGGTGTGTGGTGTGGTGTGGTGGTGTGTGTATGTGGTGGTGGTGTGGTGTGTGTGTGTGGTGTGTGGTGTGTGGTGTGGTGTGTGTGTGGTGTGTGGTGGTGTGTGGTGTGTGTGGTGGTGGTGTGGTGTGGTGTGGTGGTGTGGTGTGTGGTGTGTGTGTGTGTGTGTGTGGTGTGTGTGTGGTGTGGTGTGGTGGTGGTGTGGTGTGTGTGTGGTGTGTGGTGTGGTGTGGTGTGTGGTGTGGTGTGTGGTGTGTGTGTGGTGTGGTGTGTGGTGTGTGGGGTGTGGTGGTGGGGTGTGTGTGGTGTGGTGGGGTGGTGGTGTGGTGTGGTGTGTGTGGGGTGGTGTGTGGGGTGGTGTGGTGGTGTGTGGTGTGTGTGTGGTGTGGTGTGGGTGGGGTGTGTGTGGTGTGGTGGTGGTGTGGGGTGGTGTGGTGTGGTGTGGTGTGGGGTGGTGGTGTGTGGTGGTGTGGTGTGGGGTGGTGTGGTGGTGTGGTGTGTGGTGGTGTGGTGTGTGGTGTGGTGTGTGGTGGTGTGTGGTGGTGGTGTGTGGTGTGGTGTGTGTGGTGTGGTGGTGTGGTGTGGGGTGGTGGTGGTGTGGTGTGTGGTGTGGTGGTGGTGTGTGTTTGTGGTGTGGGGTGGTGTGGGGTGTGTGGTGTGGTGTGTTGTGTGGTGTGGGGTGGTGTGTGTGTGGTGTGGGGTGGTGTGGGTGGTGTGGGGTGTGTGGTGTGGGTGGTGTGGTGGTGTGGGGTGGTGTGGTGTGGTGTGGTGTGTGGTGTGGTGTTTGGTGGTGTGGGGTGGGGTGGTGTGGTGTGGTGTGTGGTGTGTGTGTGGTGTGGTGTGTGGTGGTGTGGTGTGTGGTGGTGTGGTGTGTGGTGGTGTGGTGGTGGTGGTGTGGTGTGTGGTGGTGGTGTGTGGTGTGTGTGTGGTGTGGTGTGGGGTGGTGTGTGTGTGGTGTGGTGTGGTGTGTGGTGTTTGTGGTGGTGTGTAATTATGTGTGGTGTGGTGTGTGTGTGGTGTGTGTGTGTGGTGTGGTGTGTGGTGTGTGGTGTGTGTGGTGGTGTGTGTGTGTGTGGTGTGGTGGTGTGGTGTGGTGGTGTGGTGTGTGGTGTGGTGGTGTGTGTGTGTGTGTGGTGTGGTGTGGTGTGTGGTGTGGTGTGTGTGGTGGTGGTGGTGTGGTGTGTGTGGTGTGGTGTGTGGTGTGTGGGTGTGGTGTGTGGTGTGTGTTTGGTGTGGTGTGGTGTGGTGTGGTGTGGTGGTGGTGGTGTGTGGTGTGTGTGGTGTGGTGTGGTGGTGTGTGGGTGTGGTGTGGTGGTGTGGTGTGGTGGTGGTGGTGTGGTGTGGTGTGGTGTGGTGTGTGGGGTGTGGTGTGTGGTGTGGTGTGTGGTGTGTGTGGTGTTTGTGTGGTGTGGTGGTGGTGTGGTGTGGTGTGTGTGTGGGTGTGGGTGGTGTGGGGTGTGTGTGTGTGTGGTGGTGTGGTGTGGTGTGGTGTGGTGTGTGTGTGGTGTGGTGGTGGTGTGGGGTGGTGTGTGGGTGTGTGGGTGTGTGTGTGGTGGTGTGGTGTGTGTGGTGTGGTGTGTGGTGTGGTGTGGTGGTGGTGTGTGGTGTGTGGTGGTGTGGTGTGGTGTGTGTGTGTGGTGGTGTGGTGTGTGGTGGTGTGGTGTGTGGTGTGTGTGTGTGTGGTGTTTGGTGGTGGTGTGTGGTGGGGTGGTGTGGTGTGGTGTGGTGGTGGTGTGTGGTGTGTGGTGTGGTGTGTGGTGTGTGGGGTGGTGTGTGTAGGTGTGGCCCCAACCCCTGGTGGTGTGGTGGTGTGGTGTGTGGTGGTGTGGTGGTGTGTGTGTGTGGTGTGGTGTGTGTGTGACTGGTGTGGTGTGTGGTGTTTCTGTGTAGGGTGCCCCACAACCCCTGTGTGGTGGGTGTGGTGTGTGTGGTGTGTGGTGTGTGTGTGTGGTGTGGTGGTGTGTGGGGTGTGTGGTGTGGTGTGTGGTGGTGTGTGTGTGGTGTGGTGTGGTGTGGTGTGGGTGTGGTGGTGTGGTGTGGTGGTGTGTGGTGTGTGTGTGTGGTGGTGTGGTGTGGTGTGTGGTGTGGTGTGGTGTGGTGTGTGGTGGTGTGGTGGTGTGGTGGTGTGGTGTGTGGTGTGGTGGTGTGGTGTGTGGTGTGTGGTGTGTGGTGTGTGTGGGGGTGTGGTGTGTGGTGGTGTGGTGTGTGGTGTGGGGTGGTGTGGTGTGTGTGGTGTGTGTGGTGTGGTGGTGGGTGGTGTGGGTGTGGTGGTGGGTGTGGTGTGTGGTGTGGTGGGGTGGGGTGGTGTGGTGGTGGTGGTGTGGTGTGTGTGTGTGGTGTGTGGTGGTGTGGGGTGGGGTGGTGTGGTGTGTGTGGTGGAGGTGTGTGTGGTGTTTGGTGGTGTGGTGGGGTGTGTGGTGTGGGTGTGTGGTGTGGGTGGTGTGGTGGTTTTGGTGGTGGTGTGGTGGTGTGGTGTGGTGGTGTGTGTGGTGGTGTGGTGTGTGGTGGTGGGTGTGGTGTGTGGTGGTGTGGTGGTGTGTGTGTGGTGTGTGGTGGTGTGGTGTGTGTGGTGGTGGGGTGTGGTGTGGTGTGTGGTGGTGTGGTATGGGGTGGTGTGGTGTGGTGGTGGTGGTGTGGTGTGGTGTGGGGTGGTGGTGTGGTGTGGTGGTGTGGTGTGGTGTGACTGTGTGTGTGGTGTGTGTGTGGTGTGGTGTGGTGTGGTGGTGGTGTGTGGTGTGGTGTGGTGTGTGTGTGTGTGGTGTGGTGTGGTGTGTGGTGTGGTGTGTGGTGGTGTGGGTGTGGTGTGTATGTGGTGGTGTGTGGTGTGTGTGGTGTGGTGGTGGTGTGGTGGTGGTGTGTGGTGGTGTGGGGGTGGTGTGTGTGTGGTGGTGTGGTGTGGTGTGTGGTGGTGTGTGTGGGGTGTGGTGGTGTGGTGGTGGTGTGTGGTGGTGTGGGTGGGGTGGTGTGGTGTGTGGTGTGGGGTGGTGTGGTGTGTGGTGTGGTGTGTGGTGGTGTGGTGTGGTGGTGGTGGTGTGTGGTGTGGGTGTGTGGTGTGGTGTGTGGGTGGGGTGGTGTGGTGTGGTGTGGGGTGTGTGTGGTGTGGTGTGTGGTGTGGTGTGGGGTGTGTGGTGTGGTGGTGTGGTGTGGTGTGTGTGTGGTGTGGTGGTGTGGTGTGTGGTGGTGGTGGTGGTGTGTGGTGTGGTGTGTGTGGGTGGTGAGGTGGTGTGTGGTGGTGGTGTGGTGTGTGGTGTGGTGTGGTGGTGTGGTGTGGTGGTGTGGTGGTGTGGTGGTGTGGTGGGGTGGTGTGGTGTGGTGGTGTGGTGGTGTGGTGTGTGTGGTGTGTGGTGTGGTGGTGGTGTGGGGTGGGGTGGTGTGGTGTGGTGTGGTGTGGGTGTGTGGTGTTTGGTGGTGTGGTGTGTGGTGGTGTGGTGTGGTGTGGTGTGTGGTGGTGTGGTGGTGTGGTGTGTGGTGGTGTGGTGTGTGGTGTGTGGTGTGTGGTGTGGTGTGTGGTGTGTGTGTGTGGTGTGTGGTGTGGTGGTGTGGTGTGTGGTGGTGGTGTGTGGTGTGGTGTGTGGTGGTGTGGGTGTGGTGTGGTGTTTGGTGGTGTGGGGTGGTGGGGTGTGTGGTGTGGGTGTGGTGTGGTGGTGTGGGTGGTGTGGTGTGTGGTGGTGTGTGGTGGTGTGGTGTGTGGTGTGGGGTGGGGTGTGTGTGGTGTGGTGTGGTGTGGTGGTGTGGTGGTGTGGTGTGGTGTGTGTGGGGTGGTGGTGTGTGGGGTGGTGTGGTGTGGGTGGTGGTGTGGTGAGTGTGGTGTGGTGGTGTCTGTGTGGTGTGGTGTGTGGTGTGGTGGTGGTGGTGTGGGGTGGTGTGGTGTGTGGTGTGGGTGTGGTGGTGTGGTGGTGGTGTGTGGTGTGGTGGTGTGGTGTGTGGTGTGGTGGGGTGGTGTGGTGTATGTGGTGTGGGTGGTGTGGTGGTGTGACTGTAAGTGTGTGTTGTGTGTGTTCTGTGGTGGTGTGGTGTGTGGTGTGGTGTGGTGTGGTGTGTGGTGGTGTGTGGTGTGGTGTGGTGTGTGGTGTGGTGTGTGGTGGTGTGGTGTGTGGTGGTGTGTGTGTGGTGGTGTGGTGTGTGGTGTGTGGTGTGTGTGGTGGTGTGGTGTGTGGTGGTGTGTGTGTGTGGTGTGTGGTGTGGTGTGGTGGGGTGGTGTGGTGTGTGTGTGGTGTGGTGTGTGGTTATTATAAGTGTGTTTCTGTGTTTAGGTAGCCCCCAACCCCTGGTGGTGTGGGGTGGTGTGGTGTGTGGTGGTGTGGTGTGGTATGTGGTGTGGTGTGGTGTGGGGGTGGTGTGTGGTGTGGTGTGTGTGGTGTGGGGTGGTGTGTGTGTGGTGTGGGTGGTGTGTGGTGTGGTGTGGTGTGTGTGTGTTTTGACTGTAAGTGTGTGTTGTAATTATAAGTGTGTTTCTGTGTCTAGGTCTGTGAGCCCCACAACCCCTGTAAAGATCACACACACCGTTGCAGTCAGCATGCGGAGTGTGTGTACCTGGGCGTGGCGTCTGAAACTGTGTATCGGTGTGTGTGTGGCGTTGGCTTCGCTGGGGACGGCTTCCTGTGTACTGAAGATTCTGACCTAGATGGCTGGCCCAATCATATCCTTCCCTGCCACCACAACACAACCTACCACTGTCTACAGGTACACACTAACACACACTTAGGCACACACCCAGGCACACACACATAATGCATCACACACACACACACACATAAGCTGTCTCACACACACATCACACACACAATACACACAATACATAACTCATACACACTCACACACACAAAAATAACTAATTCACACACACACACACACACACACACACACACACACACACACACACACACACACACACACACACACACACACACACACACACACACACACACACACACACACACACACACACACACACACACACACACACAACTGTATACGCTAAGATTCACTCAAATAGGACATCCGTCTATGTACCGAGGATGTAGGGGGATACCTTTAAACCTGCCACTAGGGGCAACAGTGAGCACTATTACCATCAAGTAGGTTTGGAGTTTACTAGGCCGTTGTGGACGGGGATGGCGGATGTGTGTACAGATAGACAGAACACTTCCACGTCCCACCACTGGGGAGCAGCATACACTAGGCCAGGTGCTGAGAGGGACAGTCAGTAATTGGTCAGAGGTGTGAGAGAATGGGATTGGCTTTTCTATGATTATTATTATTATTATTATTATTATGGACCGTGGTTATTATTGGACTGGGCTAGCTATCCCTGGACCGTGGTTAGCTGTCTCCTAGCTATCCCTGGACCGTGGTTAGCTGTCCCTAGCTATCCCTGGACCGTGGTTAACTGTCTCCTAGCTATCCCTGGACCGTGGTTAACTGTCTCCTAGCTATCCCTGGACCGTGGTTAGCTGTCTCCTAGCTATCCCTGGACCGTGGTTAACTGTCTCCTAGCTATCCCTGGACCGTGGTTAGCTGTCTCCTAGCTATCCCTGGACCGTGGTTAGCTGTCTCCTAGCTATCCCTGGACCGTGGTTAACTGTCTCCTAGCTATCCCTGGACCGTGGTTAGCTGTCTCCTAGCTATCCCTGGACCGTGGTTAACTGTCTCCTAGCTATCCCTGGACCGTGGTTAGCTGTCTCCTAGCTATCCCTGGACCGTGGTTAACTGTCTCCTAGCTATCCCTGGACCGTGGTTAGCTGCTGTCTCCTAGCTATCCCTGGACCGTGGTTAACTGTCTCCTAGCTATCCCTGGACCGTGGTTAGCTGTCTCCTAGCTATCCCTGGACCGTGGTTAGCTGTCTCCTAGCTATCCCTGGACCGTGGTTAACTGTCTCCTAGCTATCCCTGGACCGTGGTTAACTGTCTCCTAGCTATCCCTGGACCGTGGTTAAGCTGTCTCCTAGCTATCCCTGGACCGTGGTTACTGTCTCCTAGCTATCCCTGGACCGTGGTTAACTGTCTCCTAGCTATCCCTGGACCGTGGTTAGCTGTCTCCTAGCTATCCCTGGACCATGTCCCAGGACTATCCCTGACCGTGGTTAACTCTCCTAGCTATCCCTGGACCGTGGTTCCTGTCTCCTAGCTATCCCTGGACCGTGGTTAACTGTCTCCTAGCTATCCCTGGACCGTGGTTAACTGTCTCCTAGCTATCCCTGGACCGTGGTTAACTGTCTCCTAGCTAATCTCTACCCGGCACAGCCCTGGACCGTTTTGGCCTATCCCTGGGGGTTAGCTGTCTCCTAGCTATCCCTGGACCGTCTTTTACACCTGACCATTGTTTGCTGTTTAGCTTTTAGGCATGGTTTCTGTAGCACTTTGACCATGGATATCTATCCCTGGACCATGGTTAACCTGGTTAACTGTCTCCTAGCTATCCCTGGACCGTGGTTTGTCTCCTAGCTATCCCTGGACCGTGTTAACTGTCTCCTAGCTATCCCTGGACCATGGTTAGCTGTCTATCCCTGGACCCCCTAGCTATCCCTGGACCGTGGTTAGCTGTCTCCTAGCTATCCCTGGACCGTGGTTGCTGTCTCCTAGCTATCCCTGGACCGTGGTTAGCTGTCTCCTAGCTATCCCTGGACCGTGGTTAACTGTCTCCTAGCTATCCCTGGACCGTGGTTAACTGTCTCCTAGCTATCCCTGGACCGTGGTTAACTGTCTCCTAGCTATCCCTGGACCGTGGTTAGCTGTCTCCTAGCTATCCCTGGACCGTGGTTAACTGTCTCCTAGCTATCCCTGGACCGTGGTTAGCTGTCTCCTAGCTATCCCTGGACCGTGGTTAACTGTCTCCTAGCTATCCCTGGACCGTGGTTAGCTGTCTCCTAGCTATCCCTGGACCGTGGTTAGCTGTCTCCTAGCTATCCCTGGACCGTGGTTAGCTGTCTCCTAGCTATCCCTGGACCGTGGTTAGCTGTCTCCTAGCTATCCCTGGACCGTGGTTAGCTGTCTCCTAGCTATCCCTGGACCGTGGTTAGCTGTCTCCTAGCTATCCCTGGACCGTGGTTAGCTGTCTCCTAGCTATCCCTGGACCGTGGTTAGCTGTCTCCTAGCTATCCCTGGACCGTGGTTAGCTGTCTCCTAGCTATCCCTGGACCGTGGTTAGCTGTCTCCTAGCTATCCCTGGACCGTGGTTAACTGTCTCCTAGCTATCCCTGGACCGTGGTTAGCTGTCTCCTAGCTATCCCTGGACCGTGGTTAGCTGTCTCCTAGCTATCCCTGGACCGTGGTTAGCTGTCTCCTAGCTATCCCTGGACCGTGGTTAGCTGTCTCCTAGCTATCCCTGGACCGTGGTTAGCTGTCTCCTAGCTATCCCTGGACCGTGGTTAGCTGTCTCCTAGCTATCCCTGGACCGTGGTTAGCTGTCTCCTAGCTATCCCTGGACCGTGGTTAGCTGTCTCTAGCTATCCCTGGACCGTGGTTAGCTGTCTCCTAGCTATCCCTGTCTCCTAGCTATCCCTGGACCGTGGTTAGCTGTCTCCTAGCTATCCCTGGACCGTGGTTAGCTGTCTCCTAGCTATCCCTGGACCGTGGTTAGCTGTCTCCTAGCTATCCCTGGACCGTGGTTAACTGCTATCCCTGGACCGTGGTTAGCTGTCTCCTAGCTATCCCCTGGACTGTCTCCTGCTATCCCTGGACCGTGGTTAGCTGTCTCTAGCTATCCCTGGACCGTGGTTAGCTGTCTCCTAGCTATCCCTGGACCGTGGTTAGCTGTCTCCTAGCTATCCCTGGACCGTGGTTAGCTGTCTCCTAGCTATCCCTGGACCGTGGTTAACTGTCTCCTAGCTATCCCTGGACCGTGGTTAACTGTCTGGACCTAGCTGTCTCCTAGCTATCCCTGGACCGTGGTTAGCTGTCTCCTAGCTATCCCTGGACCGTGGTTAGCTGTCTCCTAGCTATCCCTGGACCGTGGTTAGCTGTCTCCTAGCTATCCCTGGACCGTGGTTAGCTGTCTCCTAGCTATCCCTGGACCGTGGTTAGCTGTCTCCTAGCTATCCCTGGACCGTGGTTAGCTGTCTCCTAGCTATCCCTGGACCGTGGTTAGCTGTCTCCTAGCTATCCCTGGACCGTGGTTAGCTGTCTCCTAGCTATCCCTGGACCGTGGTTAGCTGTCTCCTAGCTATCCCTGGACCGTGGTTAGCTGTCTCCTAGCTATCCCTGGACCGTGGTTAGCTGTCTCCTAGCTATCCCTGGACCGTGGTTAGCTGTCTCCTAGCTATCCCTGGACCGTGGTTAGCTGTCTCCTAGCTATCCCTGGACCGTGGTTAGCTGTCTCCTAGCTATCCCTGGACCGTGGTTAGCTGTCTCCTAGCTATCCCTGGACCAGTGACCGTGGTTAGCTGTCTCCTAGCTATCCCTGGACCATGGTTAGCTGTCTGCTATCCCTGGACCATGGTTAGCTGTCTCTAGCTATCCCTGACCGTGGTTAGCTGTCTCCTAGCTATCCCTGGACCGTGGTTAGCTGTCTCCTAGCTATCCCTGGACCGTGGTTAACTGTCTCCTAGCTATCCCTGGACCGTGGTTAGCTGTCTCCTAGCTATCCCTGGACCGTGGTTAGCTGTCTCCTAGCTATCCCTGGACCGTGGTTAACTGTCTCCTAGCTATCCCTGGACCGTGGTTAACTGTCTCCTAGCTATCCCTGGACCGTGGTTAGCTGTCTCCTAGCTATCCCTGGACCGTGGTTAACTGTCTCCTAGCTATCCCTGGACCGTGGTTAGCTGTCTCCTAGCTATCCCTGGACCGTGTTAACTGTTATCCCTGGACCGTGGTTCTGTCTCCTAGCTATCCCTGGACCGTGGTTAGCTGTCTCCTAGCTATCCCTGGACCGTGGTTAACTGTCTCCTAGCTATCCCTGGACCGTGGTTAGCTGTCTCCTAGCTATCCCTGGACCGTGGTTAGCTGTCTCCTAGCTATCCCTGGACCGTGGTTAGCTGTCTCCTAGCTATCCCTGGACCGTGGTTAACTGTCTCCTAGCTATCCCTGGACCGTGGTTAACTGTCTCCCTGGACTAGCTATCCCTGGACCGTGGTTAACTGTCTCCTAGCTATCCCTGGACCGTGGTTAGCTGTCTCCTAGCTATCCCTGGACCGTGGTTAGCTGTCTCCTAGCTATCCCTGGACCGTGGTTAACTGTCTCCTAGCTATCCCTGGACCGTGGTTAACTGTCTCCTAGCTATCCCTGGACCGTGGTTAGCTGTCTCCTAGCTATCCCTGGACCGTGGTTAACTGTCTCCTAGCTATCCCTGGACCGTGGTTAACTGTCTCCTAGCTATCCCTGGACCGTGGTTAACTGTCTCCTAGCTATCCCTGGACCGTGGTTAGACCTGTTCTCCTAGCTATCCCTGGACCGTGGTTAGCTGTCTCCTAGCTATCCCTGGACCGTGGTTAGCTGTCTCCCCTAGCTATCCCTGGACCGTGGTTAGCTGTCTCCTCTATCCCTGGACCGTGGTTAGCTGTCTCTAGCTATCCCTGGACCGTGGTTATCCCTGGACCGTGGTTAGCTGTCTCCTAGCTATCCCTGGACCGTGGTTAACTGTCTCCTAGCTATCCCTGGACCGTGGTTAACTGTCTCCTAGCTATCCCTGGACCGTGGTTAGCTGTCTCCTAGCTATCCCTGGACCGTGGTTAGCTGTCTCCTAGCTATCCCTGGACCGTGGTTAACTGTCTCCTAGCTATCCCTGGACCGTGGTTAACTGTCTCCTAGCTATCCCTGGACCGTGGTTAGCTGTCTCCTAGCTATCCCTGGACCGTGGTTAGCTGTAGCTCCTGGACCTAGCTGTCTCCTATCCCTGGACCGTGGTTAGCTGTCTCCTAGCTATCCCTGGACCGTGGTTAACTGTCTCCTAGCTATCCCTGGACCGTGGTTAGCTGTCTCCTAGCTATCCCTGGACCGTGGTTAGCTGTCTCCTAGCTATCCCTGGACCTAGCTATCCCTGGACCGTGGTTAGCTGTCTCCTAGCTATCCCTGGACCGTGGTTAACTGTCTCCTAGCTATCCCTGGACCGTGGTTAGCTGTCTCCTAGCTATCCCTGGACCGTGGTTAGCTGTCTCCTAGCTATCCCTGGACCGTGGTTAGGTCTCCTAGCTATTGGACCGTGGTTAACTGTCTCCTAGCTATCCCTGGACCGTGGTTGCTGTTATCCCTGGACCGTGGTTGTCTCCTAGCTATCCCTGGACCGTGGTTAGCTGTCTCCTAGCTATCCCTGGACCGTGGTTAGCTGTCTCCTAGCTATCCCTGACCGTGGTTAACTGTCTCCTAGCTATCCCTGGACCGTGGTTAAGCTGTCTCCTAGCTATCCCTGGACCGTGGTTAGCTGTCTCCTAGCTATCCCTGGACCGTGGTTAGCTGCTGTCTCTCCTAGCTATCCCTGGACCGTGGTTAGCTGTCTCCTAGCTATCCCTGGACCGTGGTTAGCTGTCTCCTAGCTATCCCTGGACCGTGGTTAACTGTCTCCTAGCTATCCCTGGACCGTGGTTAACTGTCTCCTAGCTATCCCTGGACCGTGGTTAGCTGTCTCCTAGCTATCCCTGGACCGTGGTTAGCTGTCTCCTAGCTATCCCTGGACCGTGGTTAGCTGTCTCCTAGCTATCCCTGGACCGTGGTTAGCTGTCTCCTAGCTATCCCTGGACCGTGGTTAGCTGTCTCCTAGCTATCCCTGGACCATGGTTACTGTCTCCTAGCCCTGGACCGTGGTTAGCTGTCTCCTAGCTATCCCTGGACCGTGGTTAGCTGTCTCCTAGCTATCCCTGGACCGTGGTTAGCTGTCTCCTAGCTATCCCTGGACCGTGGTTAGCTGTCTCCTAGCTATCCCTGGACCGTGGTTAACTGTCTCCTAGCTATCCCTGGACCGTGGTTAGCTGTCTCCTAGCTATCCCTGGACCGTGGTTAGCTGTCTCCTAGCTATCCCTGGACCGTGGTTAGCTGTCTCCTAGCTATCCCTGGACCGTGGGTTGGTTATCCTGGACTGTCTCCTAGCTATCCCTGGACCGTGGTTAACTGTCTCCTAGCTATCCCTGGACCGTGGTTAACTGTCTCCTAGCTATCCCTGGACCGTGGTTAACTGTCTCCTAGCTATCCCTGGACCGTGGTTAGCTGTCTCTAGCTATCCCTGGACCGTGGTTAACTGTCTCCTAGCTATCCCTGGACCGTGGTTAGCTGTCTCCTAGCTATCCCTGGACCGTGGTTAACTGTCTCCTAGCTATCCCTGGACCGTGGTTAACTGTCTCCTAGCTATCCCTGGACCGTGGTTAGCTGTCTCCTAGCTATCCCTGGACCGTGGTTGCTGTCTCCTAGCTATCCCTGGACCGTGGTTAGCTGTCTCCTAGCTATCCCTGGACCGTGGTTAACTGTCTCTAGCTATCCCTGGACCGTGGTTACTGTCTCCTAGCTATCCCTGGACCGTGGTTGGCTTTCTCCTCGCTATCCCTGGACCATGGTTAGCTGTCTCCTAGCTATCCCTGGACCGTGGTTAACTGTCTCCTAGCTATTCCTGGACCATGGTTGGCTGTCTCCTAGCTATCCCTGGACCGTGGTTAGCTGTCTCCTAGCTATCCCTTGGACCGTGGTTAGCTGTCTCCTAGCTATCCCTTGACCGTGGTTAAGCTGTCTCCTAGCTATCCACTTGACCGTGGTTAGCTGTCTCCTAGCTATCCCTGGACCGTGGTTAACTGTCTCCTAGCTATCCCTGGACCGTGGTTAGCTGTCTCCTAGCCTATCCCTGGACCGTGGTTAACTATCTCCTAGCTATCCCTGGACCTGGACCGTGGTTAACTGTCTCCTAGCTATCCCTGGACCGTGGTTAGCTGTCTCCTAGCTATCCCTGGACCCGTGGTTAACTATCCCCTAGCTATCCCTGGACCCGTGGTTAACTGTCTCCTAGCTATTCCTGACCGTTGTTAACTGTCTCCTAGCTATCCCTGGACCGTGGTTAGCTGTCTCCTAGCTATCCCTGGACCGTGGTTAGCTGTCTCCTAGCTATCCCTGGACCGTGGTTAACTGTCTCCTAGCTATCCCTGGACCGTGGTTAGCTGTCTCCTAGCTATCCCTGGACCGTGGTTAGCTGTCTCCTAGCTATCCCTGGACCGTGGTTAGCTGTCTCCTAGCTATCCCTGGACCGTGGTTAACTGTCTCCTAGCTATCCCTGGACCGTGGTTAGCTGTCTCCTAGCTATCCCTGGACCGTGGTTAGCTGTCTCCTAGCTATCCCTGGACCGTGGTTAGCTGTCTCCTAGCTATCCCTGGACCGTGGTTAACTGTCTCCTAGCTATCCCTGGACCGTGGTTAACTGTCTCCTAGCTATCCCTGGACCGTGGTTAGCTGTCTCCTAGCTATCCCTGGACCGTGGTTAACTGTCTCCTAGCTATCCCTGGACCGTGGTTAACTGTCTCCTAGCTATCCCTGGACCGTGGTTAACTGTCTCCTAGCTATCCCTGGACCGTGGTTAGCTGTCTCCTAGCTATCCCTGGACCGTGGTTAGCTGTCTCCTAGCTATCCCTGGACCGTGGTTAGCTGTCTCCTAGCTATCCCTGGACCGTGGTTAGCTGTCTCCTAGCTATCCCTGGACCGTGGTTAGCTGTCTCCTAGCTATCCCTGGACCGTGGTTAGCTGTCTCCTAGCTATCCATGGACCGTGGTTAACTGTCTCCTAGCTATCCCTGGACCGTGGTTAGCTGTCTCCTAGCTATCCCTGGACCGTGGTTAGCTGTCTCCTAGCTATCCCTGGACCGTGGTTAGCTGTCTCCTAGCTATCCCTGGACCGTGGTTAGCTGTCTCCTAGCTATCCCTGGACCGTGGTTAGCTGTCTCCTAGCTATCCCTGGACCGTGGTTAGCTGTCTCCTAGCTATCCCTGGACCGTGGTTAGCTGTCTCCTAGCTATCCCTGGACCGTGGTTAGCTGTCTCCTAGCTATCCCTGGACCGTGGTTAGCTGTCTCCTAGCTATCCCTGGACCGTGGTTAACTGTCTCCTAGCTATCCCTGGACCGTGGTTAGCTGTCTCCTAGCTATCCCTGGACCGTGGTTAGCTGTCTCCTAGCTATCCCTGGACCGTGGTTAACTGTCTCCTAGCTATCCCTGGACCGTGGTTAACTGTCTCCTAGCTATCCCTGGACCGTGGTTAGCTGTCTCCTAGCTATCCCTGGACCGTGGTTAGCTGTCTCCTAGCTATCCCTGGACCGTGGTTAGCTGTCTCCTAGCTATCCCTGGACCAGTGGTTAGCTGTCTCCTAGCTATCCCTGGACCGTGGTTAGCTGTCTCCTAGCTATCCCTGGACCATGGTTAGCTGTCTCCTAGCTATCCCTGGACC
>NW_026284580.1:0-1028 GCF_023373465.1 Oncorhynchus keta
GGGTTGGTTCACCAGCCATATGACTCTTCAGTCTAACTGGGTGGAGGGTTGGTTCACCAGACATATGACTCTTCAGTCTAACTGGGTGGAGGGTTGGTTCACCAGACATATGACTCTTCAGTCTAACTGGGTGGAGGGTTGGTTCACCAGCCATATGACTCTTCAGTCTAACTGGGTGGAGGGTTGGTTCACCAGCCATATGACTCTTCAGTCTAACTGGGTGGAGGATTGGTTCACCAGCCATATGACGCTTCAGTCTAACTGGGTGGAGGTTTATACACAGTGGCAGCAGAAGACTGAGATTCTCGGTCTGGAAACGGTGGGCCTCTGCTTTCTCCGATACCCTCCTCTTGAACCAGGTCCTGCATGTACTGGGTCATGTTCTGTTAAGGGCAGCGGCAGGATAGCCTAGTGGTTAGAGTGTTGGACTAGTAACCGGAAAGTTGCAAGTTCAAACCCCCGAGCTGACATCTGTCGTTCTGCCCCTGAACAGGCAGTTAACCCACTGTTCCTAGGCCGTCATTGAAAATAAGAATTTGTTCTTAACTGACTTGCCTAGTAAAATAAAATAAGAAAGTATTTAACTTAGAATGGCTCTATGGAGGATGTTAGGTAACTCTCAGATAGACTAGATCAGCACCTCAGCCGAGGATCAGAGAACTCACATTACATGCTCCCTCCTGGACAGCTTGTTATTGTAAAAGAGACATGTGTTTGCAATGACTCAGCTGGTTAAATAAGGTCAAACACAGACACATGCTAATGAGCCACATCTGACAGATATTTAGTAGGTTTTATATTGGCTCATATTCATTGGGCATGTCACATATCTAATAAACACAACATCAATATGAGATACAAGCTTAACATTTACAATACATTCACTGCTTGATCAAAACCCTTAGGATGACGGGAGTTTGTAGTGCACTATGTAGGGAATAGAGTGGGATGTGTGATAAAACCCTTAGGATGACTGGAGTTTATAGTGCACTATGTAGGGAATAGAGTGGAATGTGTGATAAAACCCT
>NW_026284581.1:0-51023 GCF_023373465.1 Oncorhynchus keta
GTGTGTGGGTGCGTGGGTGCGTGGGTGGGTGCGTGGGTCTGCGTGCGTCTGTGCTTGGGTGGGTGCGTGGGTGTATGGGTGCGTGGGTGCGTGGGTGCGTGGGTGGGTGCGTGGTGGGTGCGTCCGTGCCGTGGGTGGGTGGTGCGTGCGTGGGTGCGTGCATGCGTGGGTGGGTGCGTGCGTGGGGTGGATGCGTGGGTGGATGCGGTGCGTGGGTGCGTGGGTGGGTGCGTGGGTGCGTGCATGCGTGGATGCGTGCGTGCGTGGGTGCGTGCGCGTGTGTGCGTGGGTGCGTGCGTGCGTGGGTGGGTGCGTGGGTGGGTGCGTGCGTGCGTGGGTGCGTGCGTGCGTGGGTGCGTGCGTGGGTGGGTGCATGGGTGGGTGCGTGCGTGGGTGCGTGCGCGCGCGTGGGTGCGTGGAGTGGGTGCGTGCGTGGGTGCGCGTGCGTGCGTGGGTGGGTGGGTGCGTGGGTGCATGCGTGCGTGCGTGGGTGCGTGCATGGGTGGGTGCGTGGGTGCGTGCGTGCGTGCGTGCGTGCGTGTGTGTGTGTGTGTGTGGGTGTGCGTGGGTGGGTGCGTGGGTGCGTGCGTGCGTGCGTGCATGGGTGCGTGGGGTGCGTGGGTGTGCGTGGGTGTGTGCGTGGGGGTGCGTGGGTGCGTGCGTCTGTGCGTGGGTGGGTGCGTGGGTGCGTTAGTACGTGGGTGCGTGGGTGTGTGCGTGGGTGGGTGGGTTCCGTGGGTGCGTGCGTAGGTGGGTGCGTTCGTGGGTGCGTGGGTGCGTGGGTGCGTGCGTGCGTTGGTGTGTGGGTGCGTGCATGGGTATGTGGATGGGTGCGTGGGTGCGTGCGTGGGTGCGTGGGTGCGTGCGTGGGTCCATGCGTGCGTGGGTGGGTGCGTGCGCATGCGTGGGTGGGTGCGTGGGTGCGTGCGTGGGTGGGTCCGTGGTCGGGTGGGTGCGTGCGTGCGTGGGTGGAGTGCGTGCTTGCGTGGGTGCGTGCGTGCGTGCTTGCGTGGAGTGCGTGCGTGCGTGAGTGGGTGGGTACGTGCGTGCGTGCGTGCGTGGGTGTGTGCGTGCGTGGGTGCGTGGGTGCGTGCGTGGGGGGTGCGTGTGTGCGTGTGTGCGTGGGTGCGTGCGTGCGTAGGTGCGTGCGTGTGTGGGTGGGTGCGTGTGTGGGTGCGTGCGTGCGTGGGTGCGTGGGTGCGTGGGTGCGTGCGTGGGTGCGTGGGTGGGTGGGTGCGTGCGTGCGTAGGTGCGTGCGCGCCTGTATGTGTGTGACATTTCTATCTGTCTATTTCAGGTGGTGTGGTCTCCCAGTGTCTGGCCATCTCCTGTAATGAAGTTGACGTCGTCTGGTAACGTGATGCTGGTCACCTTCTCCTTCAGCAGACAGAGAGATGGAGCCATCTTCAAGGCCTACTTCCAGGCCATTCCCAAAGCAGGAAAGACACTATTACCACAGACAGTTATTTCACCAGATGTATAAATATGAAGCATCCGCTGGCATTTCTCTAGTGAGTGGAAGCCAAGTGCCGGCCGGCAGTGGGAGAAGATGATGGATTTTGACCGTCATTCTGCAAATTTTGATATCGATGAAACATCTCAATACAGTTTTCTGTTCCCAAAACTAGAATCTGTTATGAACAGAGTGGACGCAGAAAAAGTTTTAGAAAAATGTAGTTCTTTAGACAGAAGCAAGGGAGAATTCAGTTATTGCACACGTGCACTTCACAGACTAGACGTTACCGAACGGAAATGTGCAAATATATGCTAGAACGCGCCAATAGGATCTCGCTCCTGCTTCGCTCTGCCCCCTATGACTCATTTGTTCCCGTTTGACATGACAGGCTGTGGTCCATCTTGATTTAGTTATAAAAAATATTTTCTATTACCACACACTACAACCCTGGGGATGGCACTGCTTGCCGAAACGCTGGTTGTAAATTAAATTATTGGGTGCATATTTAGAGTGTTCGACTTTCTTTCGTTCTTTATTACACCTCTGTAACAGACATTCTAGAATAAAGACCATGTCAGTCCAATGCCTTGGCTCTGGGAGCTAACACAAGTCACCAAGATACTGTCTGTATTTTACAATAGGTCTTATGTCTATTACAGCTGTCCTATAGACTCCTGTTGATGTGTGGTCTGTGTCACCGTCGCCCCCTGTAGGTTGTGGAGGCTCTCTGTCCTCCTGGAATGGCACTCTGTCCTCTCCACTACCCTGCCCACTATCCCCAAACATCGACTGCAGCTGGACCATACGGGTGAGCTCACACCCAGGAGACCCACAGTGTGTGTGTGTGTGTGTGTGTGTGTGTGTGTGTGTGTGTGTGTGTGTGTGTGTGTGTGTGTGTGTGTGTGTGTGTGTGTGTTGACAGTAGGTCTCTCCACATTCCTGCATCTGAACCACTACTTCTCTCCGTTGTGTCTCTTTCAGGCGCCGTTGCCTGGATACCTGATCTCCATGACAATTGTGACGTTGAATATCCAGGACTCTTCGTCTTCGGACGGCTGTGAGAAAGACTGGCTGGACATTGGAGGGGTCAAGTAAGCGTTGCGATGGTAGCAGTACTAGTGACATACTGCACAGTGAATGTGAATACTGTCTATGTGGTGTGTGCATGTTACATGAACTCTATGTATGTATTTAGTGACTTTAAAAACTCTACCTATATGTACATATCACCTCAATTACCTCGACTAACCGGTGCCCCCGCACATTGACTCTATACTGGTACCCCCTGTATATAGCCTCGCTATTGTTATTTTACTGCTGCTAATTAATAATTTGTTACTTTTATTTCTTATTTTTGTAGGTATTTTTCTTAAAACTGCATTGTTGGTTTTAAGGGCTTGTAAGTAAGCGTTTCACTGTAAGGTCTAGGTTTTGTTGTATTCAACGCATGTGACAGATACAATTTGATGTGTGTGTGTGTGTGTGTGTGTGTGTGTGTGTGTGTGTGTGTGTGTGTGTGTGTGTGTGTGTGTGTGTGTGTGTGTGTGTGTGTGTGTGTGTGTGTGTGTGTGTGTGTGTGTGTGTGTGTGTCATATTAACTGTGGTGTGTGTTGTCTCAGGCTGTGTAACCCCATGACTGACAGCAGCAGAAAGAAAACCTACTCCTCTCCCGTCTCTCTACACTTCCACTCTGATGAGTCTGTCACTCACAGTGGGGCTTCTACCTTCTCTACAGAGCCTTCTCCCCTGAGAGCAGTATGTCTTACACACTCTACCTCACACCTGTCTCACACACCTCTACCTCACACCTCTACCACACACCTCTACCTCACACCTCTACCTCACACCTCTACCACACACCTCTACCTCACACCTCAACCTCACACCAGTATCACTCATCTCTACCACACACCAGTATAACACACTTGTCTCACACACATCTCTCACACACATCTCACACATGTATCCCACATCCACACATCTCTATCACACACCTGTATCACACATCTCTACCACACACCTGTTTCACACACCTATACCACACACCACACACCTAAACCTCACATCTTTAACACCTCACCCTCACACCTGTATCACACACACCTGTATCACACTTGTCTACCTCACACCTCTATCACACACACCTCTACCACACACCTCTACCTCACACCTGTATCAAACACCTCTACCACACACCTATACCACACACCTTTATCACACATCTCTACACACACCTGTACCTCACACCTGTATCACATTTCTCTACCACACATCTCTACCACGTATCACCTGTATCACACACCTCTATCACACACCTGTATCACACACTCTACCACACACCTATCACACACCTCTACCACACACCTGTATCACACCTCTACCACACACCTGTATCACACACACCACACCACACACCTCTACCACACACCTGTATCAAACACCTGTATCACACTTGTCTACCTCACACCTCTATCACACACCTCTACCACACACCTCTACCTCACACCTGTATCAAACACCTCTACCACACACCTGTACCACACACCTTTATCACACATCTCTACCACACACCTGTACCTCACACCTGTATCACATTTCTCTACCACACATCTCTACCACGCACCTGTATCACACACACCTCTATCACACACCTGTATCACACACCTCTACCACACACCTGTATCACACACCTCTACCACACACCTGTATCACACACCTCTACCACACACCTGTATCACACACACCTGTATCACACTTGTCTACCTCACACCTCTATCACACACACCTCTACCACACACCTCTACCTCACACCTGTATCAAACACCTCTACCACACACCTATACCACACACCTTTATCACACATCTCTACCACACACCTGTACCTCACACCTGTATCACATTTCTCTACCACACATCTCTACCACGCACCTGTATCACACACCTCTATCACACACCTGTATCACACACCTCTATCACACACCTCTACCACACACCTGTATCACACACCTCTACCCACACCTGTATCACACCTGTATCCACACACCTGTATCACACTTGTCTACCTCACACCTCTACCACACACCTGTATCACACACCTCTACCACACACCTGTATCACACACCTCTACCACACACCTGTATCACACACACCTGTATCACACTTGTCTACCTCACACCTCTATCACACACACCTCTACCACACACCTCTACCTCACACCTGTATCAAACACCTCTACCACACACCTATACCACACACCTTTATCACACATCTCTACCACACACCTGTACCTCACACCTGTATCACATTTCTCTACCACACATCTCTACCACACACCTGTATCACACACCTCTATCACACACCTGTATCACACACCTCTATCACACACCTCTACCACACACCTGTATCACACACCTCTACCACACACCTGTATCACACCTCTACCACACACCTGTATCACACACACCTGTATCACACTTGTCTACCTCACACCTCTACCACACACCTGTATCACACACCTCTACCACACACCTGTATCACACACCTCTACCACACACCTGTATCACACACACCTGTATCACACTATCACACCTCTATCACACACACCTACCACACACCTCTACCTCACACCTGTATCAAACACCTCTACCACACACCTATACCACACACCTTTATCACACATCTCTACCACACACCTGTACCTCACACCTGTATCACATTTCTCTACCACACATCTCTACCACGCACCTGTATCACACACCTCTATCACACACCTGTATCACACACCTCTATCACACACCTCTACCACACACCTGTATCACACACCTCTATACCACACACCTCTACCACACCTGTATCACACACACCTGTATCACACTTGTCTACCTCACACCTCTACCACACACCTGTATCACACACCTCTACCACACACCTGTATCACACACCTCTACCACACACCTGTATCACACACACCTGTATCACACTTGTCTACCTCACACCTCTATCACACACACCTCTACCACACACCTCTACCTCACACCTGTATCAACCTTTATCACTCACCTCTACCACACACCTACCTCACACCTGTACACATTTCTCACCACACATCTCTACCACGCACCTGTATCACACACCTCTATCACACACCTGTATCACACACCTCTATCACACATCTCTACCACACACCTGTATCACACACCTCTACCACACACCTGTATCACACACCTGTATCACACACACCTGTATCACACTTGTCTACCTCACACCTCTACCACACACCTGTATCACACACCTCTACCACACACCTGTATCACACACCTCTACCACACACCTGTATCACACACACCTGTATCACACTTGTCTACCTCACACCTCTATCACACACACCTCTACCACACACCTCTACCTCACACCTGTATCAAACACCTCTACCACACACCTATACCACACACCTTTATCACACATCTCTACCACACACCTGTACCTCACACCTGTATCACATTTCTCTACCACACATCTCTACCACGCACCTGTATCACACACCTCTATCACACACCTGTATCACACACCTCTATCACACACCTCTACCACACACCTGTATCACACACCTCTACCACACCCCTGTATCACACACCTCTACCACACACCTGTATCACACACACCTGTATCACACTTGTCTACCTCACACCTCTACCACACACCTGTATCACACACCTCTACCACACACCTGTATCACACACCTCTACCACACACCTGTATCACACACACCTGTATCACACTTGTCTACCTCACACCTCTATCACACACACCTCTACCACACACCTCTACCTCACACCTGTATCAAACACCTCTACCACACACCTACACCACACACCTTTATCACACATCTCTACCACACACCTGTACCTCACACCTGTATCACATTTCTCTTCCACACATCTCTACCAAACACCTGTATCACACACCTCTATCACACACCTGTATCACACACCTCTATCACACACCTCTACCACACACCTGTATCACACACCTCTACCACACACCTGTATCACACACCTGTACCACACACCTGTATCACACACACCTGTATCACACTTGTCTACCTCACACCTCTACCACACACCTGTATCACACACCTCTACCACACACCTGTATCACACACCTCTACCACACACCTGTATCACACACACCTGTATCACACTTGTCTACCTCACACCTCTATCACACACACCTCTACCACACACCTCTACCTCACACCTGTATCAAACACCTCTACCACACACCTATACCACACACCTTTATCACACATCTCTACCACACACCTGTACCTCACACCTGTATCACATTTCTCTACCACACATCTCTACCACGCACCTGTATCACACACCTCTATCACACATCTCTACCTCACACTTCTATCACACACACCTGTATCAATCACATCTACCACACACCTCTACCTCACACCTGTATCATACACCTCTACCACACACCTCTACCTCACACCTGTATCACACACACCTGTATCAATCACATCTACCACACACCTCTACCTCACACCAGTATCACTCATCTCTACCACACACACCAGTATCACACACACTTGTCTCACACATCTCCACTACACATCTCTACCTCACACATGTATCCCACATCTCTACCACACATCTCTATCACACACCTGTATCACACCTCTACCACACACCTGTTTCACACCTACCACATCTTTATCACATCTTTACCTCACACCTGTACCTCACACCTGTATCACACTTGTCTACCTCACACCTCTATCACACCTCTACCACACACCTCTACCTCACACCTGTATCAAACACCTCTACCACACACCTATACCACACCTTTATCACACATCTCTACCACACACCTGTACCTCACACCTGTATCACATTTCTCTACCACACATCTCTACCACGCACCTGTATCACACACCTCTATCACACACCTGTATCACACACCTCTATCACACACCTCTACCACACACCTGTATCACACACCTCTACCACACACCTGTATCACACACCTCTACCACACACCTGTATCACACACACCTGTATCACACTTGTCTACCTCACACCTCTATCACACACACCTCTACCACACACCTCTACCTCACACCTGTATCAAACACCTCTACCACACACCTATACCACACACCTTTATCACACATCTCTACCACACACCTGTACCTCACACCTGTATCACATTTCTCTACCACACATCTCTACCACGCACCTGTATCACACACCTCTATCACACACCTGTATCACACACCTCTATCACACACCTCTACCACACACCTGTATCACACACCTCTACCACACACCTGTATCACACACCTCTATCACACACCTCTACCACACACCTGTATCACACACCTCTACCACACACCTGTATCACACACACCTGTATCACACTTGTCTACCTCACACCTCTATCACACACACCTCTACCACACACCTCTACCTCACACCTGTATCAAACAACTCTACCACACACCTACACCACACACCTTTATCACACATCTCTACCACACACCTGTACCTCACACCTGTATCACATTTCTCTTCCACACATCTCTACCAAACACCTGTATCACACACCTCTATCACACACCTTATCACACACCTCTATCACACACCTCTACCACACACCTGTATCACACACCTCTACCACACACCTGTATCACACACCTGTACCACACACCTGTATCACACACACCTGTATCACACTTGTCTACCATCACACACCTCTACCACACACCTGTATCACACACCTCTACCACACACCTGTATCACACACCTCTACCACACACCTGTATCACACACACCTGTATCACACTTGTCTACCTCACACCTCTATCACACACACCTCTACCACACACCTCTACCTCACACCTGTATCAAACACCTCTACCACACACCTGTACCACACACCTTTATCACACATCTCTACCACACACCTGTACCTCACACCTGTATCACATTTCTCTACCACACATCTCTACCAAACACCTGTACCACACACCTCTATCACACACCTGTATCAAACACCTCTATCACACACCTCTACCACACACCATCTCTACCACACACCTCTGTCACACATACCACACACCTGTATCCCACACCTGTACCATACACACCTGTATCTACCACACACCTGTATCACACCACACCTGTATCACACACTATCACATTTGTCTACCTCACACTATCACACACACCCTCTACCACACACCTCACTACACCTGTATCAAACACCTCTACACACCTATACCACACCTTTATCACACATCTCTACCACACACCTGTACCTCACCTGTATCACACACACACATCTCTACCACGCACTGTATCACACACCTCTATCACACATCTCTACCTCACACTTCTATCACACACACCTGTATCAATCACATCTACACACACCTCTACCTCACACCTGTATCATACTCCTCTACCACACACCTCTACCTCACACCTGTATCACACACACCTGTATCAATCACATCTACCACACACCTCTACCTCACACCTGTATCAAACACCTCTACCACACACCTCTACCAAACATCTCTACCACACACCTCTGTCACAATCCTCTATCACACACCTGTACCACACACCTGTATCATGCACACACCTGTATCACACACCTCTACCACACATCTGTATCACACTTCTCTACCACACACACACACACACACACACACACACACACACACACACACACACACACACACACACACACACACACACACACACACACACACACACACACACACACACACACACACACACACACACACCTCTCCCACACACCTGTATCACACCTCTACCACACACCTGTATCACACACTTCTCTACCACACACACACCTGTATCAAACACCTCTACCACACACCTGTATCACACACCTGTAGCACACACCTCTACCACACACCTGTATCAAACACCTCTATCACACACCTGTACCACACACCTGTATCACACACTTCTATCACACACCTGTACCACACACCTGTATCACACACCTCTATCACACACACCTGTATCACACACCTCTACAACACATGCACCTGTATCACACACCTCTACCACACACCTGTATCACACCCCTCTACCACACACCTGTATCACACTCTATCACACACCTGTACCACACACCTGTATCACACACCTGTATCACACACCTCTATCACACACACCTGTATCACACACCTCTACCACATACCTGTATCACACACCTCTATCACACACCTGTATCACACACACACCTGTATCACACACCTCTACCACCCACCTGTATCACACACCTCTACCACAGACCTGTATCACACACCTCTACCACCCACCTGTATCAAACACCTCTATCACACACCTCTATCACACACACCTGTATCACACACCTCTACCACACACCTGTATCACACACCTCTACCACACACCTGTATCACACACCTCTACCACACACCTGTATCACACACCTCTATCACACACACCTGTATCACACACCTCTACCACACACCTATATCACACATCTCTACCACACACCTGTATCACACACCTCTACCACACACCTCTATCACACACCTCTATCACACACCTCTACCACACACCTGTATCACACACCTCTACCACACACCTGTATCACACACCTCTACCACACACCTGTATCACACACCTCTATCACACACACCTGTATCACACACCTCTACCACACTCCTCTATCACACACCTCTACCACAGACCTGTATCACACATCTCTACCACACTCGCACCTGTATCACACACCTCTACCACACACCTGTATCACACACCTGTACCACACACCTGTATCACACCCCTCTACCACACACCTGTATAACACATCTCTACCACACACACACCTGTATCACACACCTCTACCTCACACCTGTATCACACTCCTCTACCTCACACCTGTATCACACAACTCTACCTGACACACCTGTTTCACACACCTTTACCAAACAACTCTACCACACACACCTGTATCAAACACCTCTACCACAGACACCTTTATCAAACACCTCTACCACAGACATCTGTATCAAACACCTCTACCACACACCTGTATCAAACACCTCTACCACAGACACCTGTATCAAACACCTCTACCACAGACACCTGTATCAAACACCTCTACCACAGACACCTTTATCAAACACCTCTACCACAGACATCTGTATCAAACAAACACCTGTATCAAACACCTCTACCACAGACCTGTATCAAACACCTCTACCACAGACACCTGTATCAAACACCTCTACCACAGACACCTGTATCAAACACCTCTACCACACACCTGTATCAAACACCTCTACCACAGACACCTGTATCAAACACCTCTACCACAGACACCTGTATCAAACACCTCTACCACACACCTGTATCAAACACCTCTACCACAGACAGCTGTATCATACAACTCTACCACAGACACCTCTATCAAACACCTCTACCACACACCTGTATCACACAACTCTACCTGACACACCTGTTTCACGCACCTTTACCAAACAACTCTACCACACACACCTGTATCACACTTCACTACCACACACACACACACCTGTATCACACACCTCTACCTCACACCTGTATCAAACACCTCTACCACAGACACCTGTATCAAACACCTCTACCACACACCTGTATCAAACACCTCTACCACACACCTGTATCAAACACCTCTACCACAGACACCTGTATCAAACACCTCTACCACACACCTGTATCAAACACCTCTACCACAGACACCTGTATCAAACACCTCTACCACAGACACCTGTATCAAACACCTCTACCACAGACACCTGTATCAAACACCTCTACCACAGACACCTGTATCAAACACCTCTACCACAGACACCTGTATCAAACACCTCTACCACACACCTGTATCAAACACCTCTACCACAGACACCTGTATCAAACACCTCTACCACAGACACCTGTATCACACAACTCTACCACAGACACCTGTATCAAACACCTCTACCACAGACACCTGTTTCACACATCTCTACCCCACACCTGTATCACACAACTCTACCTGACACACTTTTACCAAACAACTCTACCACACACCTCTACCTCACACTTCTACCACAAACTAGTAAGACAGCAAGTGTAGTTAATTTGGATGGGAAACTTACTCCTCAGACTGAAGTGTCGCCACCTGCGCCGCCAAATTGTTAACTTTCACAGGCGCCGACTGGTAAGAGGCTTCAAGAGGGCTGTTACATGTGCTAGCAAGGCAGAGGTGCTAGGTTCAAGACTCGGTGGAATCAGGAGGACGTGGTACTGGCTGAGCAAGCAGTGTGACGTCCTTTACACTAGCCAATACAGAGCTATACAACCGAAATACTCAACTCTACCATACAAACTGAGACAGACCTGTAGATTCCAGGTTCTCACCCATACAGAGATACTGTAGTCAGTCTCTCTTTCTCTCATCTCTCCCTTTCTCAACCCCCGCTCTCTCTCTTCAGTGTGTCCTCGCCAGTTCCGCTGTGGGGATGGGAGGTGTGTTCCTCTCAGGAAGGTGTGTGACGGAGTCAGAGACTGTTCAGATGGACGGGACGAGGCTAAATGCTGTATGTTATCCTCAACACTCCTCACATACTGTACATGTATCCAGTAAGGATGACGAAGATCACCATAAGTGATCTGCCTGTGCACTAAGTACTGTATTTCTTCAAAACAAGACCAGTATATTGTGTTGTGTGTAGCGACCTGTCGTCCAGGTGAGGTGTATTGTGGGAACGGTCAGTGCCGGCCTCACAGCAGCCAATGTAACAGCCAGAGTAAATGTGGAGATAGCAGCGAGGAGGCCGACTGTGGTGAGTACCATACACATGCCTGGACCACACACTTTATCTTAATTATAAACTACTTATAATCATTGCATTGTTTGTTCATCATAAGGTTGTGTGAGACCATTTGTTACTTGTCTTCATTATGCCAGCTGCATGGAGGACTGGTCTGTGGTAAGGATGGCCCCTCTCCCCATTTCTGGGTCTTGGTGCGTTTCTGTGGTGTGTGTGTGTGTGTGCGTGCGTGCGTTCCCTAGGTCAGGTGTTTACTCTGTAATAATAATGTCCCCGGGGGGATGGCAGCCGTTTTATGTGCTCCTAACCAACTGTGCCGTTTAAAAAAAAAAATTGTTTACAACTTATTTTGTACATAATGTTGCTGCTAACGTATCGTATGACCAAACATAGTTTCTGGATATCAGAACAGCGATTACTCACCTCGAACAAACTTAATTTGCTGGCACTAAGTGTAACGGTTGTCGTCTGGAGATAGAGAGGACCAAAGCGCAGCGTGGTTAGTGTTCATCATTTTAATGGAAAACTGAACACTTCAAAAACACAAAACAACAAAGTGACAACCGAAACAGTTCTATCTGGTGCAGACACACAAAGACTGAAAATAACCACCCAGAAACCACCACAGAAAACAGGCTACCTAAATATGGTTCCCAATTAGAGACAATGACTAACACCTGCCTCTGATTGAGAACCATATCAGGCCAAACAAGAAACCCAATCCCAGAAACACAAAACATAGAATACCCACCCAACTCACGTCCTGACCAACTAAAACAAAGAAATAACACAAGAACTAGGGTCAGAATGTGACACTAAGACTGAACTGAACAAGCTGTATAAGGCCATAAGCACGACAAGAAAATTCTCATCCAGAAGCGGCACTCCTAGTGGCCGGGGACTTTAATGCAGGCAAACTTAAATCCGTTTTACCTCATTTCTACCAGCATGTCACACGTGCAACCAATGGAAAAAGCTCTAGACCACCTTTACTCCACACAAGAGAGATGCATACAAAGCTCTCCCTCACCCTCCATTTGGCAAATCTGTCCATAATTATATCCTCCTGATTCCTGCTAACAAGCAAAAACTAAAGCAGGAAGTACCAGGGACTCGCTCAATATGGAAGTGGTCAGATAATAAGGATGCTATGCTACAGGACTGTTTTCCTAGCACAGACTGGAATATGTTCCGGGATACATCCAATTGCATTGAGGAGTATAACACCTCAGTCACCGACGTCATCAATAAGTGCATCGACGACGTCCCCCCACAGTGACCATGTGTACATATTTGAACCAGAAGCCATAGATTACAGGCGACATCATCACCAAGCTAAAGGCTAGAGCTGCTGCGTTCAAGGAGTGGGACTCTTATCCGGACGCTTATAAGAAATTCCATTACGCCCTCAAGACAAACAATCAAACAGAAAAACCATCAATACAAGTCTAATATTGAATACTACTACACCGGCGCTGGCGCTCGTCGGATGTGGCACGGCTTGCAAACTATTACGGAAACCCAGCTGCGGGCTGCCCAGGGAATCAAGCATACCAGACAAGCTAAATGCCTTTTATGTGTGCTTTGAGGCAAGCAACACTGAAGCATGCATGAGAGCACCAGCTGTTCGGGACGACTGTGTGATCACGCTCAGACCTTTAACCAGGTCAACATTCACAAGGCCGCAGGGCCAGACGAATTACCAGGATGTGTACTCAGAGCATGCATGTACCAACTGTAAAGTGTCTTCAATGACATTTTCAACCTTTCCCTTGACGAATCTGTAATACCGACATGTTTCAAGCAGATCACCATAGTCCCTGTGCCCAAGCAAGCGAAGGTAACCTGAATAAATGACTACCGCCCTGTAGCACTCACATCGGTAGCCATGAAGTGCTTTGAAAGGCTGGTCATGATTCACATCAACACCATCATCCTGGACACCCTAGACCCACTCCAATTCGCACACCGCCCGTACAGATCTACAGATGACACAATCTCAATCGCACTCCACACTTCCCTTTCCCACCTGGACAAAAGGAACACCTACGTGAGAATGCTGTTCATTGACGACAGCTCAGCGTTCAACTCCATAGTGCCCACAATGCTCATCAGTAAGCTAAGGACACTGGGACTAAACACCTCCCTCTGCAACTGGATCCTGGAATTCCTGACGTGCCGCCCCCAGGTGGTAAGAGTAGGCAACAACACATCTGCCAGGCTGATCCTCAACACGGGGCCACTCAGGGGTGTGTGCTTATTCCTCTGCTGTATTCCCTGTTCACCCACGCCTGCGTGGCCAAGCACAACTCCAACACCATCATTAAGATTGCTGACTACACAACAGTGTTGTTCTCTCTTTCTCTCGGAGGACCTGAGCCCTAGGACCATGCCCCAGACTACCTGATGAATCCTTGCTGCCTCCAGTCCACCTGGTCGTGCCGCTGCTCCAGTTTCAACTGTTCTGCCTGCGGCTATGGAATCCTGACCTGTTCACCTGACGTCCTACCTGTCCCAGACATGCTGTTTTCAACTCTCTAGAGACAGCAGGAGCGGAAGAGATACTCTGAATGATGAACATTTGAACATCTTGGCCATGTTCTGTTATAATCTCAACCTCGCACAGCCAGAACAGGACTGGCCACACCTCATAGCCTGGTTCCTCTCTAGGTGTCTTCCTAGGTTCTGGCCTTTCTAGGGAGTTTTTCCTAGCCACCATGCTACACCTGCATTGCTTGCTGTTTGATGCTTTAGACTGGGTTTCGGTACAGCACTTTGTAACATCGGCTGATGTAAGGGCTTTATAAATACATTTGATTTGATTTGATTTGGTAGATCTGATCACCGACAATGATGAGACAGCCTATAAGGAGGAGGTCAGAGACCTCTCCCTCAACGTGAGCAAGACAAAGGAGCTGATCGTGGACTACAGGAAAAGGAGGGCTAAACACTCCCCCATTCACACCAACGGGGCTGTAGTAGAGCAGTTCCTTGGTGTCCACATCATCAACAAACTATCATGGTACAAACATACCAAGACAGTCGTGAATAGGGCACGACAACACCTTCTTCCCCTCAGGAGACTGAAAAGATTTGGCATGGGTCCCCTGATCCTCAAAAAGTTCTACAGCTGCACCATCAAGAGCATCCTGACAGGTTGCATCACCGCCTGGTATGGCAACTGCTCGGCATCTGACCATAAGGCGCTACAGAGGGTCCTGTGTATGGCCCAGTACATCACTGGGGCCAAGCTTCCTGCCATCCAGGACCTCTATACCAGGCGGTGTCAGAGGAAGGCCCAAATATTTGTCAGAGACTCCAGTCACCCAAGTCATAGACTGTTCTATATAATAATAATAATATATGTTCTCTCTACTACCGCATGGCAAGTGGTACTGGAGCACCAACTCTAGGTCCAAAAGTTTCCATAACAGCTTCTACCCACAATCCATAAGACTGCTGAACAATTAATCAACTGGCCACTCTGACTATTTACATTGACCCCCTTCCCCCTTTGTTTTACACTGCTGCTACTCGCTGTTTATTATCTATGCAGAGTCACTTCACCCCGACCTACATGTACAAATTACCTCGACTAACCTGTACCACCGCACACTGACCCAGTACCGGTACCACCTGTATATAGCCTCATTACTAACCTGTACCCCTGCACATTGACTAACCGGTACCCCCTGTATATAGCCTCATTACTAAGCTGTACCCCTGCACATTGACTAACCGGTACCCCCTGTATATAGCCTCATTACTAACCTGTACCCCTGCACTTTGACTAACCGGTACCCCCTGTATATAGCCTCATTACTAACCTGTACCCCTGCACATTGACTAACCGGTACCCCCTGTATATAGCCTCATTACTAACCTGTACCCCTGCACTTTGACTAACCGGTACCCCCTGTATATAGCCTCATTACTAACCTGTACCCCTGCACATTGACAAACCGGTACCCCCTGTATATAGCCTCATTACTAACCTGTACCCCTGCACTTTGACTAACCGGTACCCCCTGTATATAGCCTCATTACTAACCTGTACCCCTGCACATTGACGAACCGGTACCCCCTGTATATAGCCTCATTACTAACCTGTACCCCTGCACTTTGACTAACCGGTACCCCCTGTATATAGCCTCATTACTAACCTGTACCCCTGCACATTGACTAACCGGTACCCCCTGTATATAGCCTCATTACTAACCTGTACCCCTGCACATTGACTAACCGGTACCCCCTGTATATAGCCTCATTACTAACCTGTACCCCTGCACATTGACTAACCGGTACCCCCTGTATATAGCCTCATTACTGACCTGTACCCCGCACATTGACTAACCGGTACCCCCTGTATATAGCCTCGTTATTGTTATTTTATTGTGTTACTTTTTATTTATTTTTTTACTTTCGTTTATTTAGTAAATATTTTATTATCTCTATTTCTTGAACTGCATTGTTGGTTAAGGGCTTATACGTAAGCATTTAACGGTAAGGTTCGGGGCATGTGACAAATAACATTTGAATTGATTTGTTGTCCCCCCAGCAGGTCACTGCTACCACATGTGCCACAACAAGGTGTGTGTCTCCAAGTCCTCCGTTTGTGATGGTGTCATAGACTGCAAGGACCGCAGTGATGAGATCAACTGCACTAAAGCATGTGAGTCCGTCTGTCAATTGGTCCATCCGTCCTTCTATCCGTCTGCATCTTTCTTTGTTTATATTCATCCAATCCTCAATCCCTCTCTCTTTCTCTGTTTTCCCCTCCCTCCCTCTCTTTCTGTGTGTCCAGTCCATAAGGGCTGCTCTCCATCCTCCTATAAGTGTGCCAATGGGAAGTGTGTGAATAAGATCAACCCAGAGTGTGACGGCATCAAAGACTGTTCTGATGGATCAGACGAGACGCGCTGCGGTGAGACTCATTACCACTTATAACACACGTATGAACCTACACATAGCAGTTATAACACAAGCATGAACCTACACATACCAGTTATAACACACGTATGAAATTACATACACCAGTTATAACACATGTATGAACCTACATATACCAGTTATAACACATGTATGAACCTACACATAGCAGTTATAACACATGTATGAACCTACATATACCAGTTATAACACATGTATGAACCTACATATACCAGTTATAACACACGTATTACATTTACATTTAAGTCATTTAGCAGACGCTCTTATCCAGAGCGACTTACAAATTGGACGTATGAACCTACATATACCAGTTATAACACATGTATGAACCTACATATACCAGTTATAACACACGTATGAACCTACATATACCAGTTATAACACACGTATGAACCTACATATACCAGTTATAACACACGTATGAACCTACATATACCAGTTATAACACATGTATGAACCTACCAGTTATAACACACGTATGAACCTACATATACCAGTTATAACACACGTATGAACCTATATATACCAGTTATAACACATGTATGAACCTACATATACCAGTTATAACACATGTATGAACCTACCAGTTATAACACACGTATGAACCTACATATACCAGTTATAACACACGTATGAACCTACATATACCAGTTATAACACACGTATGAACCTACATATACCAGTTATAACACATGTATGAACCTACATACACCAGTTATAACACACGTATGAACCTACATATACCAGTTATAACACACGTATGAACCTACATATACCAGTTATAACACACGTATGAACCTACATATACCAGTTATAACACATGTATGAACCTACATACACCAGTTATAACACATTTTTACACCAGTTACTTTCCCCCCAGGTTGTGGCACCCGGCCCAGGAAGCGTGCTAAGATAGTGGGCGGGTCTGATGCGGGGACGGGGGCGTGGCCGTGGCAGGTCAGTCTACAGATGGAGCGCTATGGGCATGTGTGTGGAGCGACCCTGGTCACCAGCCGCTGGCTCATCTCTGCTGCACACTGCTTCCAGGACTCTGACACCATAAAGTGAGATGCTTAGTTATTGTAGTCAGCATTGCTGTGTTCATTCGTTTCTTCGTGATGATGATCATCATCGTCAACATCATCATAGTCCTCCTCATCATCATCATCATCATAGTCCTTATCATCATCATCATCATAGTCCTTGTCATCATCATCATAGTCCTTATCATCATCATCATAGTCCTTATCATCATCATCATAGTCCTTGTCATCATCATCATAGTCCTTATCATCATCATCATAGTCCTTGTCATCATCATCATAGTCCTTGTCATCATCATCATAGTCCTTGTCATCATCATCATAGTCCTTGTCATCATCATCATAGTCCTTGTCATCATCATCATAGTCCTTGTCATCATCATCATAGTCCTTATCATCATCATCAAATCAAATCAAATCAAATGTATTTATATAGCCCTTCGTACATCAGCTGATATCTCAAAGTGCTGTACAGAAACCCAGCCTAAAACCCCAAACAGCAAACAATGCAGGTGTAAAAGCACGGTGGCTAGGAAAAACTCCCTAGAAAGGCCAAAACCTAGGAAGAAACCTAGAGAGGAACCGGGCTATGTGGGGTGGCCAGTCTTCTTCTGGCTGTGCCGGGTAGAGATTATAACAGAACATGACCAAGATGTTCAAATGTTCATAAATGACCAGCATGGTCGAATAATAAGAAGGCAGAACAGTTGAAACTGGAGCAGCAGCACAGTCAGGTGGACTGGGGACAGCAAGGAGCCATCATGTCAGGTAGTCCTGGGGCACGGTCCTAGGGCTCAGGTCCTCCGAGAGAGAGAAAGAAAGAGAGAGAGCAGCATATGTGGGGTGGCCAGTCCTCTTCTGGCTGTGCCGGGTGGAGATTATAACAGAACGTGGCCAAGATGTTCAAATGTTCATAAATGACCAGCATGGTTGAATAATAGTAAGGCAGAACAGTTGAAACTGGAGCAGCAGCATGGCCAGGTGGACTGGGGACAGCAAGGAGTCATCATGTCAGGTAGTCCTGGGACATGGTCCTAGGGCCCAGGCCAGTTGAAACTGGAGCAGCAGCATGGCCAGGTGGACTGGAGACAGCAAGGAGTCATCATGTCAGGTAGTCCTGGAGCATGGTCCTAGGGCTCAGGTCCTCCGAGAGAGAGAAAGAAAGAGAGAAGGAGAGAATTAGAGAATGCACACTTAGATTCACACAGGACACCGAATAGGACAGGAGAAGTACTCCAGATATAACAAACTGACCCTAGCCCCCCGACACATAAACTACTGCAGCATAAATACTGGAGGCTGAGACAGGAGGGGTCAGGAGACACTGTGGCCCCATCCGAGGACACCCCCGGACAGGGCCAAACAGGAAGGATATAACCCCACCCACTTTGCCAAAGCACAGCTCCCACACCACTAGAGGGATATCTTCAACCACCAACTTACCATCCTGAGACAAGGCCGAGTATAGCCCACAAAGATCTCCGCCACGGTACAACCCATCATAGTCCTTATCATCATCATCATCATCATCATCATCATCATAATAGTCATCATCATAGCCCTCATCATCATCATCATCATAGTCCTCATCATCATCATCATAGTCCTCATCATCATCATCATTGTCCTCCTCCTCCTCATCATCATCATCATCATCATCATCATCATTATAAATTGTATTTCAATGTTTAAGGACTCTTGGAAGATTAGTTCAAATGGGGACTAAAAGAGATCCAAATCAAATCAAAAATCCAAAACATCATCGTCCTTATCATCGTTATCATCATCATCATTACTGTAATAATGATTATTGTGCCTGTGTACTTCAATATGTGTCCCTGCATGGCTGTGTGTGTAGGTACTCTGATGCGCGGTCTTGGCGTGCCTACATGGGCGTGCGTGTGATGAACACGGCCAGCAACGCTGCAGCCACCAGACAGATCCGTCGTATCATCCTCCACTCCCAGTACGACCAGTTTACCTCTGACTACGACATCGCCCTGCTGGAGCTCAGCACCCCTGTCTACTTCAATGACTTGGTACAGCCCGTCTGTGTCCCCGCCTCTTCCCACGCCTTCACCACCGGGACTAGCTGCCACGTCACGGGCTGGGGGGTCCTGATGGAGGATGGTAAGAGTTGCCCAGGGATAACGGCTGATGTTGGATACCTGGCAGAAAATAGACAATGTGTCCAACATGACAACTGACACACTTTGGTCTCTTTGGAATCCTTGTATGATTTGGCAGCTAGTTACCGTTCATACAACATTCTATAAAGAATGTTCTGTTGAGTTCCAGGTGCTTGCACATATTTTTGTTGTTGTAAATACCAGGTAAATACTAACTCTAACAGAACTAGCTATACAAAACAAAGTGTTACTGACTTCCTGTGTTTGTTCCAGGTGAGCTGGCATCTCTGCTGCAGGAGGCCACAGTGAAGATCATCAACAGGAACAACTGTAACAAGCTATATGAGGACGCTGTCACTCCCAGGATGCTGTGTGCTGGCAACCTGCAGGGAGGAGTGGATGCCTGTCAGGTGAGGAGGGGTTTCTGAGTGTGTGGTGTGTGTTTGTTTTGTCATTATGTATGTTAAAGTGCCTCTACATTGTCTTTGCTGAGTTTTATCTGTGTGTATGTTTTCCTGTTTACGTGTCTGTCTGTGTTTAAACGTGTGTGTGTGTGTGTTTAGGGTGACTCAGGGGGTCCTCTGGTGTGTCTAGAGAGGGGTCGGCGGTGGTTCCTGGCGGGGATCGTGAGCTGGGGGGAGGGGTGCGCTCGGCAGAACCGCCCTGGAGTCTACACACAGGTCACCAAGTTCACGGACTGGATCCACCTGCAGACTAAAGGACAGGTCTGACAGACTGGCAGACTGACAGACAGACGTCTGGATGACATCAGCATGTGAACAGACTCAGTGGCTGGCACCATGTGACTGTAACGGGGGTAAAAAGACATCACCACGCAGCCCCTGTTTTATGATTTATACCAGGCCCCATGTCACTGACATCATTATCAACTGTTACTCCCCACCCCATCATACCCACCCCCTCTTCATGTATGGCCAAGCACCTCTCTTTGTCCTCCTGACTGCTCCTCTCTCCCCACTTGTCCCTTATCATTCCAGTGGTCTGTCTGTCCTGACTGTTCCCCTCTCTCCACTTCCCCTGTCCCCACTCCTGATCATCCCAGTGGTGTATTTGTTCTCTGTGAAGTGACCACTTGGAGATGATGATGTGCCTGGTTTATCTCATGTCCACACTGCACACAGCAATTGAAGTGGAATGAGTTTTCTATGTCGTAGTACAATGTGCTGTAGCGAGTGTGTTATTATGTCTATTTACATTGTGTGTGCATGGCTGTATTTGTGAACATATGTACTGTATCATTGTATGAATATGTACAGTACCAGTCAAAAGTTTGGACTTCTCATTCAAGGGTTTTGCTTTATTTTTTACTATTTTCTACATTGTAGAATAATAGTGAAGACATCAAAACTATGAAATAACACATGAAATCATGTAGTAACCAAAAAAGTGTTAAACAAATCTAAATATATTTTAGATTTTAGATTCTTTAAAGTAGCCACCCTTTGCCTTGATGACACACTTTTGGAATTATCTCAACCAGCTTCATGAGGAATGCTTTTCCAACAGTCTTGAAGGAGTTCCCACATATGCTGAGCACTTGTTGGCTGCATTTCCTTCCCTCTGCGGTCCAGCTCATCCCAAACCATCTCAATTGGGTTGAGGTTGGGTGATTGTGGAGGCCAGGTCATGTGATGCAGCACTCCATCACTCTCCTACACAGTCTGGAGGTGTGTTGAGTCATTGTCCTGTTGAAAATCAAATGATAGTCCCACTAAGCGCAAACCAGATGGGATGGTGTATCGCTGCAAATGCCTCCTCCATGCTTCACGGTGGAAAACACACCTGCGGAGATCATCCGTTCACCTACTCTGTGTCTCACAATGACACGGCAGTTGGAACCAAAAATCTCAAATTCGGACTCATCAGACCAAAGGACAGATTATCTCCAGTCTAATGTTCATTGCTCATGTTTCTTGACCCAAGCAAGTCTCTTCTTATTGGTGTCCTTTAGTAGTGGTTTCTTTGCAGCAATTCGACCATGAAGGCCTGATTCACGTAGTCTCCTCTGAACAGTTGATGTTGAGATGTGTCTGTTACTTGAACTCTGTGAAGCATTTTTTTGGACTGCAATCTGAGGTGCAGTTAACTCTAATAAATGTATCCTCTGCAGCAGAGTTAACTCTGGGTCTTATTTTCCTGTGGCGGTCCTCAAAAGAGCCAGTTTCATCATAGCGCTTGATGGTTTTTGCAACTGCACTTGAAGAAAATGTCGAAGTTCCTGAAATGTTCTGTATTGACTGACCTTCACGTCTTAAAGTAATGATGGACTGTCGTTTTTCTCTTCACTTACTTGAGCTGCTCTTGCCATTAAATGGACTTGGTCTTTTACCAGATCTTCTGTATACCACCCCTACCTTGTCACAACACAACTCATTGGCTCAAACGCATTACGAACGAAGGAAATTCCACAAATGAACTTTTAACAAGGAACACCTGGTAATTGGAATGCATTCATGAAGCTGGTTGAGAGAATGCCAAGAGTGTGCAAAGCTGTCATCAAGGCAAAGGGTGGCTACTTTGAAGAATCTCAAATATAAAATATATTTTGATTTGTTTAACACTCTTTTGGTTACTACATGATTCCATGTGTTATTTTATAGTTTCGATGTCTTCACTATTATTCTATAATGTAGAAAATAGTCAAATAAAGGGAAACAATTGAATGAGTAGGTGTTTCCAAACTTTTGACTGGTGCTGTATATTATGAGCCTGTTTGATTTATAGGCAATATTCTATTTAGATTATATTTGTTTTGAGGTAAACGTTCCCTGTGTAGGGGATAATATGGTCTGTTTCAAATGTACACTGTTATCTTATACTAGTATGATATCCTTCATTGAGACGAGTGACTAAGGCTTCTTTTACTAATAGCCTCGGCACCTAAGTGAGGGTTGCTGCCCCCTCTTTCCAAGATACCAGCGGCTCACAGTGGCCATTGTATGACATCACACCTCAATCATCCAATTCCATTTCAACATGTTTTATTTCCTAACACTTTTTATTAAGATGTAAATGAAAAAAAACAATCCCGTTTATTAATTTGTATTTAGATTATTGAAGGAGTTAAATCCATATTAAACAGAGCGCTTATGTGATATGTTCAATGTGTGTGTTGTCTATTTGTGTCTGTACACTGTACACAGAAAAAAGGGATTCTTCGGCTGTCCCCATAGGCAAACCCTTTTTGCTTCCAGATATAACTCTTTTGGGTTCCATGTAGAACCCTCTGTGGTAAAGGGCTTTACATGAAACCCAAAAGGGAACCAAAAGGAGGGTTCTACCTGGAACCAAACAGGGTTCTTTAAAGGGTTCTCCTATGGGGACAGCCGAATAGCCATTTTAGGTTCTCGATAGCACCTTTTCTTCTAAGTGTACCTTTTGTTTTGTTGCCTTTCGTAATGTTGTCTGTCTGCTCATTTGATCTTTGTATGATGTACCGACAAAAGGATGTTACTAGTAGGTTGTGTAGTAGGTTGTGAAGCTCAAACCATCATGCCATTGTATGAGTCTCTCTCTAGATGGCACTATTGTCTACATGTTGTCTATTGTTTACACATGTACGTACACCTGCTGATTGGACTGTACATTTCACCAAGACTCACTAAACATGATAGATATCCTATTTATACTGAACAAAAATATAAATGCAACATGTAAAGTGTTGGTCCCATGTTTCATGAGCTGAAATAAAAGATCCCAGAAATGTTCCATACGCACAAAAAGTTTATTTCTCTCAAATTTTCTGCACAAAAGAATTTCTCCTTTGCCAAGATAATCCATCCACCTGACAGGTGTGGCATATTAAGAAGCTGATTAAACAGCATGATCACTGCAAAGGTCCACCTTGTGCTGGGGACAATAAAAGGCCACTCTAAAATGTGCAGTTTTGTCACATAACACAACGCCACATATGTCCCAAGTGTTGAGGGAGAGTGCAATTGGCATGCTGACTGCAGGAATGTCCACCACAGCTTTTGCCTGAGAATGTAATGTTTATTTCTCTACCATAAGCCACCTCCAACGTTGTTTTAGAGAATTTGGCAATACGTCCATCTGTAACCACGCAGGCCCAGGACCACATCCAGTTTCTTCACCTGCGAGATCATCTGAGACCACCTGGACAGTTGATGAAACTGTGGATTTGCACAACCAAATCATTTTTCACACAAACTGTCAAAAACCGTCTCAGGGAAACTCATCTGTGTGCTCATCGTCCTGACCAGGGTCTTGACCTGACTGCAGTTCATCAAAACTGACTTCAGTGGACAAATACTCATCTTCAATGGCCACTGACACCTTGGAGAAGAAGGCTTTTCACGGATGAAACCCAGTTTCAACTGTACTGGGCAGATGGTAGACAGTGTGTATGGAGCCGTGTGGGTGAGCGGTTTGCTGATGTCAACGTTGTGAACAGAGTGCCCCATCGTGGCGGTGGGGTTATAGTATGGGCAGGCATAAGCTATGGACAACGAACACATTGCATTTTATCGATGGAAATTTTAATGCACAGAGATACCGTGGTGAGGTCCTGATGCCCATTGTCGTGCCATTCATCCGCCGTCATCACCTCATGTTTCAGCATGATAATGCACAGCCCCATGTCGCAAGGATCTGTACACAATTCCTGGAAGCTGAAAATGTCCCAGTTCTTCCATGGCCTGCAAACTCACCAGACATATCACCCATTGAGCATGTTTGGGATGCTCTGGATCGATGTGTACGACAGCATGTTTCATTTCCCGCCAGTATTTGCCAGCAGCATACCATCCTGCATCCCACTGCTGGCTTGCCTCTGAAGCTAAGCAGGATTGGTTCCTGGATGGTAGACCAGATGCTGCTGGAAGTGGTGATGGAGGGCCAGTAGGAGGCACTCTTTCCTCTGGTCTAAAAACATATCCCAATGCACTGAGGTAGTGGTTTGGAACATTACCCTGTGTAGGGTACCCTCTTTCGGATGGGATGTTAAACGGGTGTGCTGACTCTTTGTGGTCACTGAAGGTCCCATTTCACTTATCATAAGAGTAGGGGTGTTAACCCTGGTGTCCTGGCTAAATTCCCAATCTGACCTTTATACTATCATGTCCACCTAATCATCCCCTGCTTCCAATTGGCTCATTCATCCCCCTCCTCTCCCCTGTAACTATTCCTCAGCTCATTGCTGTTAACATACCTGGTAAAATAAAGGTTAAATTAAAGAAATAAATATCCAGCAACTTTGCACAGCAGTTGAAGAGGAGTGAGACCATATTCCACAGGCCACAATCAACAGCCTGATCAACTCTATGGCAATGAGGTGTGTTGCGCAACATGAGGCAAATGGTGGTGACACCAGATACTGACAGGTGTTTGTCATCCACGCCCCTTCCTTTTTTTAAGGTATCTGTGACCATCGGAAGCATATTCCCAGTCATGTGAAATCCATAGATTAGCGCCTAATGAATTTATTTCAATTGAGTGAATTTCCTTATATGTACTGTAACTCAGTCAAATCTTTGACATTTTTGCATTTTGCCTTTATATTTTTGTTCAGTATAGTTGAAACGACTATTAAAAAAAATGTACACCGTGCCTCGTGTAGACTTTTAATATGAGCACTCAAATCAAATCAAATTGTATTTGTCACATGCGCCAAATACAACAGGTGTCATTACAGTGAAATACTTACTTACAAGCCCTTAACCAACAATGCAGATTTAAGAAAAATACCTAAAAAAGTAAGAGATAAGAATAACAAATGATTAAAGAGCAGCAGTAAATAACAATAGCAGGGCTTTATACAGGGGGTACCGGTACACAGTCAATGTGGAGGCTATATACAGGGGGTACCGGTACACAGTCAATGTGGAGGCTATATACAGGGGGTACCAGTACACAGTCAATGTGGAGGCTATATACAGGGGGTACCGGTACACAGTCAATGTGGAGGCTATATACAGGGGGTACCGGTACACAGTCAATGTGGAGGCTATATACAGGGGGTACCAGTACACAGTCAATGTGGAGGCTATATACAGGGGGTACCGGTACAGAGTCAATGTGGAGGCTATATACAGGGGGTACCGGTACAGAGTCAATGTGGAGGCTATATACAGGGGGTACCAGTACAGAGTCAATGTGGAGGCTATATACAGGGGGTACCGGTACAGAGTCAATGTGGAGGCTATATACAGGGGGTACCAGTACAGAGTCAATGTGGAGGCTATATACAGGGGGTACCGGTACAGAGTCAATGTGGAGGCTATATACAGGGGGTGCCGGTACAGAGTCAATGTGGAGGCTATATACAGGGGGTACGGGTACAGAGTCAATGTGGAGGCTATATACAGGGGGAACCGGTACAGAGTCAATGTGGAGGCTATATACAGGGGGTACAGAGTCAATGTGGAGGCTATATACAGTACACAGTCAATGTGGAGGCTACAGGGGGTACCGGTACATAGTCAATGTGGAGGCTATATACAGGGGGTACCACAGAGTCAATGTGGAGGCTATATACAGGGGGAACCGGAACACAGTCAATGTGGAGGCTATATACAGGGGGTACCGGTACAGAGTCAATGTGGAGGCTATATACAGGGGGTACCGGTACAGAGTCAATGTGGAGGCTATATACAGGGGGTACGGGTACACAGTCAATGTGGAGGCTATATACAGGGGGTACCGGTACAGAGTCAATGTGGAGGCTATATACAGGGGGTACCGGTACAGAGTCAATGTGGAGGCTATATACAGGGGGAACCGGAACACAGTCAATGTGCAGGGGCACCGGTGTTGAGGTAATTGAGGTTATACGTACAAGTATGTGGAGTTCTTAAAGTGACTATGCATAGATAATAACAGAGAATAGCAGCAATGGGGAAAAAGTATTGAACCATTTTTAGGGCCTTCCTCTGACACCGCCTGGTATCAAGGCCCTGGATGGCAGGAATCTAGGCCCCGGTGATGTACTGGGCAGTACACATTACCCTCTTTAGTGCCTTGCGGTCAGAGGCCGAGCAGTTGCCGTACCAGGCGGTGATGCAACCCGTCATGATGCTCTCAATAGTGCAGCTGCAAAACCTTTTGAAGATCTGAGGACCCATGCCAAATCTTTTCAGTCCCCTGAGAGGGAATAGGTTTTGTTGTCTTCACGACTGTCTTGGTGTGTTTGGACCATGATAGTTTGTTGGTGATGTGGCCGCCAAAAACTTGAAGCTCTCAACCTGCTCCACTACAGCCCTGTTGATGAAAATGGGGGTGTGCTTGGTCCTCCTTTTCCTGTAGTCCACAGTCATCTCCTTTGTCTTGATCTCGTTGAGGGAGAGGTTGTTGTCCTTGCACCACACGGCCAGGTCTCTGACCTTCTCCCTATAGGCTCTCTCGTTGTTGTCAGTGATCAGGCCTACCTGTGTTGTGTCATCAGCAAACTTAATGATGGTGTTGGAGTCGTGCCTGGCCGTGCAGTCATGAGTGAACAGGGAGTACAGGAGGAGACTGAGCATTCACCCCTGAGGGGCCCATGTGTTGAAGATCAGCATTGCTGATGTGTTGTTACCTACTCTTACCCCCTGGGGGCTGACCGTCAGGAAGTCCAGGATCCAGTTTCAGAGGGAGATGTTTAGTCCCACGGTCCTTAGCTTAGTGATGAGCTTTGAGGGCACTATGGTGTTGAACGCTGAGCTGTAGTCAATGAATATCAAATCAAATCAAATGTATTTATATAGCCCTTCTTACATCAGCTGATATCTCAAAGTGCTGTACAGAAACCCAGGCTAAAACCCCAAACAGCAAGCAATGCAGGTGTAGAAGCACGGTGGCTAGGAAGAACTCCCTAGAAAGGCCAAAACCTAGAAAGAAACCTGGAGAGGAACCAGGTTCAAAGACTCCTCTTCTGGCTGTGCCGGGTGGAGATTATAAGAGAACATGGCCAAGATGTTCAAATATTCATAAATGACCAGCATGGTCAAATAATAATAATCACAGTAGTTGTCGAGGGTGCAACAAGTCAGCACCTCAAGAGTAAGTGTCAGTTGGCTTTTCATAGCCGATCATTGAGAGTATCTCTAATGCTCCTGCTGTCTCTAGAGCATGGCCAAGATGTTCAAATATTCATAAATGACCAGCATGGTCAAATAATAATAATCACAGTAATTGTCGAGGGTGCAACAAGTCAGCACCTCAGGTGTAAATGTCAGTTGGCTTTTCATAGCTGATCATTGAGAGTATCTCTACCGCTCCTGCTGTCTCTAGAGAGTTGAAAACAGCAGGGCTGGGACAGGTAGCACATCCGGTGAACAGGTCAGGGTTCCATAGCCGCAGGCAGAACAGTTGAAACTGGAGCAGCAGCATGGCCAGGTGGACTGGGGACAGCAAGGAGTCATCATGCCAGGTAGTCCTGAGGCATGGTCCTAGGGCGGAGGTCCTCCGAGAGAGAGAATAGCATTCTCAAATAGGTGTTCCTTTTGTCCAGGTGTGAAAGGTCAGTGTGGAGTGCCATAGAGATTGCATCATCTGTGGATCTGTTGGAGTGCAAATTGGAGTGGGTCTAGTGTTTCTGGGATAATGGTGTTGATGTGAGCCATGACCAGCCTTTCAAGCATTTCATGGCTATAGACGTGAGTGCTACGGGTCTGTAGTTATTTAGGCAGGTTACCTTAGTGTTCTTGGGCACAGGGTCTATGGTGATCTCAGACAGGGAGAGGTTGAAAATATCAGTGAAGACACTTGCCAGTTGGTCAGCGCATGCTCGGAGTACTTGTCCTGGTAAAGGTCTTACTCACATCGGATGCAGAGAGCGTGATCACACAGTCGTCCGGAACAGCTGATGCTTTCATGCATGTTTCAGTGTTACCTGCCTCAAAGAGAGCATAGAAGTAATTTAGCCTGTCTGGCTCGTGGCACTGGGAAGCTCTTAGCTGTGCTTCCCTTTGTAGTCTGTAATAGCTGTCACATTCGACGAGCGTTGGAGCCGGTGAAGTACGATTCGATCTTAGTCCTGTATTGACTCTTTGCCTGTTTGATGGTTCGTCGCAGGGCATAGCAGGATTTCTTGTAAACTTCCAGGTTAGAGTCCCGCACCTTGAAAGCGGCAGCTCTACCCTTTAGCTCAGTGCGAATGCTGCCTGTAATCCATGGCTTCTGGTTGGGGTATGTACATACAGTCACTGTGGGGACAATGTCCTCGATGTACTTATTGATAATAAGCCAGTAACTGATGTGGTGTACTCCTCAATGCCATCGGAAGAATCACAGAACTTATTCCAGTCTGTGCTCGCAAAAATGTCTTGTAGTTTAGCATCTGCTCAATCTGACCACTTTTTATAGACCAAGTGGTCAATTTGTGGCTTGATGGTGTTCAGTTATGGACGGAAGTGACTTTTCATAGCAGGTTAGGATAGCATTTTAGCCAGCCCTAACCACCCTAACCTTTTTCCTAACCTTAACCTAATTATCCTGACCGGCTAGGTTGATTATCCTAACCTGCAGCGTATGTTCTCATAACCTGATATGAAAGATCACTTCAGTCGGTAGCTGTGTACCATCTAGTCAAAACTCTTGCCACCCCTACTGTCATGCAGTTGCCATGAATAAGTGAATGAATTATGTGCGTCCCTGACACCAGGTAAGGTCATGCCATGGGCATACACCCGCCACTGTCATATGGGACCTGGGTAGATAGACATTGGTGGTGTTTTATAGGATAAAAGCTGGTAATTGTCTCAAGAAAGTCTCACCTGTTGGCGATATACCCTATTGCCTACGTGCCACTTTTCCCGCAGCCACCCAGGTCACTGCGATTTAGGCAGCAGTGGCGCGTAATTGTTTGTGTATGCTTATGTTTACTCCCTGTTTTTGAATAAATCGTATGGTTATGTGATGTTTGTGGGTCAGTATCAGTACGTCATCTTCATTGTTTCAATTAGTCTAGAGTGACTGTGTAAGAATGGGTACTGTGCGGGTGGGACTCCGCTTTTACGCGCCATGGGTGTGGCGATGGGACGTCACGGGAAGGCCCGTTATCCGCTTGCTATGGGAACTGTATAAAACCGGTGCCCACGCTCACATTGGGAAAAAAGTTTACTGGAGTTGATGAGCGGTGTTCTGTAGCGTCTCCCACGGTTCTCCTTTCCTCTATTCGGGAAACCTCTCCTACTCGTCAGAATCAATGCGAATCAGCAGCGATAAGCGCGCTGATGCTGTGCGGTCTGTAGCTTTCTATTCTCTGGAGAATAAGGACTAAACCCTCTGTTACACGTTTCTTCTTGCATAGCTCTTCAGTGCAACGGGGAAGACAGACAACATGATTTGCTTTATCTTCGTGGTTCTATGTGGATTGTCTGGCAGTGCGCTTGCAAAAGGTAAGTAGATAGTTCACTGATTGATGAAACTATCGGTCGCCTATGGACAAATCACACAAATCATTCCATATTCAAGTGTGCTTATATTTATGATTTAAATAAATATCAATATTTCTTGATCAATGTATTATGGACACATTGAGGCATGATGCGCAATTATTGTCTAAATCCTTGACGCAGGATGTGCGCATAGGTTGCCAACTTGCCATCTATTAGTAGTAGTCCTATTGTGCAATACCATGTAAAATGGATTGCCACCATAATCAGGAGGAACGTGCGTACTGTCACTGTAAAGAAATAGTATTGACGCCAGGGGAACATTCTTCAAACACTTGGCACTTGGCAGACAGTTTAGCCAGCATCCCGAGCTTTGAACACAACGGGCCAAGTCTTCTTGGCGCTATTCCGTCCGTCGACTGTCTCATTAATCGGCCCATTGAGATATCAGTGTGGTCATATAGCACGGGTGGTTGAAGAAGTGTGCTTCTTTTACAGCTAACTGTTGTTTAGTAGATAAGCCTTGTCCTGTTGGATAGTTGTTTGGATAACGGAGACCTCTGTGGCCCTGCTTTGTATCCGCCTTTCTGTGCGCTCTTTGACCCGGGCTGAATCGGCACACACAGGGCGTTAGGCTACTTCCTGACGCTGATGAGTTTGTGAAATGGAAGTTCTAATATAAATGAGTGTGGGGTCATGACCAGCGCAAGGAAACTTTCTAGAGCGCAGGAACTGGCGCTAATCAGTGCTTATAGCTAAAACAGACCCACAGGGAGGAAACTGAGGTGAACTGGCTCGAACTGGCTCCTGTGTGCGTAAAGTATGGACGCAGCGCATATGGTTATTGGTCAACAACTTTATACTATACTGAACAAAAATATAAACGCAACATGCAACAATTTAATTAATTGCAAAAATGTCAAAGATTCTACTGAGTTACAGTTCATATGAGGAAATCAGTCAATAGAAATACATTCATTAGGCCCTGATCTATGGATGTCACATGACTGGGAATACAGAATGCAGATACCTTTAAAAAATGGGCCTCACAATGGGCCTTAGGATCTCGTTAAGGTATTTTTGTGAATTCAACTTGCCACCGATCAAATGCTATTGTGTTTGTTGTCTGTAGCTTATTTCTGCCCATACCATAACCCCAGTGCCACCGTAGGGCACTCTGTTCACAACGTTGATGACATCAGCAAACCGCTCACCCACATGACGCCATACATGTGGTCAGTGTTTGTGAGGTCAGTTGGATTTCCAAATTCTCCCAAACTATGTTGAAGGTGGCTTATGGTAGATAAATTAATATTCAATTGTTTGGCAACCGCTCTGGTGGACATTCCTGCAGTCAACATGCTAATTGTAGCTTCCTTAAAACTTGAGACATCTGTGGCATTGTGTTGTGTGACAAAACTACATATGTAAAGTGGCCTTTTATTGTCCCCAGCACAAGGTGCACCTGTGTAATGATCATGCTGTTTAATCAGATTCTTGATATGCCACACCTGTCAGGTGGATGGATTATCTTGGCAAAGGAGAAATGCTCACTAACATGAATGTAAACACATTTGTGCAAAACATTTTAGAGAAATACGTTTTTGTGCGTATAGAACATTTCAGGGATTTTTTATTTCAGCTCATGAAATATGGGACCAACACTTTACATGTTGCCTTTATATTTTTGTTCAGTGTATATGGACCAAGTTTTCTTGTCTTGCATAACCTGATATATTGTTACTATTGTCCTCTTCCTGTATATATTTATTAGCATAATCAAGGAACAAAATAAGGTCCACAATGATTAAATCACATTTGTTTTATCTAATTTAAATACACATTTTAATGCACAATATTTGAATGGGAATGGTGCAGGGTACCAATATAGCATATAATGTTCTGAGAACTATATGTTTCTTAGGTGGGAATTTCACATAGAGAATGATTGAGGCCTCTGGTGGCCAAAAGGCTGTTTTAGCATGGGCTTCCACCAAGCTTCCACCATTTAAAAGTAGTCAACTAGGTGGGGATTCCTAAGGGTTGTAGCCTCAATGGCACTGCCCATGCTTTCACAGATGCTATAATGTCACAGATATAAAGATGAGTCCTCTATCTATCTCTATGGAATTCCAATACTTAAGCATAGCGTTTCCTATAGGTTTCTTCATTGTTTTTTTTAAAGTAAGGATCTCAAATTGTTCCAAGAATGTTAAGAAACAACGTTCTTCTGTGTGAATTTAAGTACTTCAGCATAATGTTTTCTACAAGTTTCCTCATGGTTCTCTTTCAAGTCATGTTCTCAGAACATTAAGAAAACGTTCTATAAAAACCACAAGAAAACATTAGTAACGTTCAAAGAATGTTCGAAGAATGTTATTTAAGAACATACATTCTGTTCTCAGCGGAGAAATACTCTCTCTTTTCTTCTGTTCAGGTGTGTTGGTTTGAATCTCACTGACTTCATGTCACAATAGAAAGTAAATGTATTTGCATAATTAATGCCTAAGCAAATGAGTTACCATGTGTCCTATCTGTGCTTGGAGTTCAAAACAGTTGACCCAAACTAAGCCATGTTATTAGAAGTCTTACTGAAACGTGTTCTCTGAACTTTATTTAATTACATTCAAATAACCTATAATATCGTTTCTCAGAGCGCTGATAAAACTTCCCAGGAAAACTTTCAGGGAACCATAGAACGTTCCGTTTTTACAGGCAGGAAACAACATTTATGGCTTCGTTCCCAGAACCAATGGGGAACCAAAGACTTACACTCCCACAACTTCCAAGGAACCAAATGTGCTAGTTGGGATTTACCATACTGTTTCCATTTCTAAATACTGTGTTATTTTGTGTGTCAGACTTTTTTCTTCTGTATTTAACTAGGCAAGTCTGTATTTAACTAGGTAAGTCTGTATTTAACTAGGTAAGTCTGTATTTAACTAGGTAAGTCAGTATTTAACTAGGTAAGTCTGTATTTAACTAGGTAAGTCAGTATTTAACTAGGTAAGTCTGTATTTAACTAGGTAAGTCAGTATTTAACTAGGTAAGTCTGTATTTAATTAGGCAAGGCTGTATTTAACTAGGCAAGTCAGTATTTAACTAGGTAAGTCTGTATTTAACTAGGTAAGTCTGTATTTAACTAGGGAAGTCTGTATTTAACTATGCAAGTCAGTATTTAACTAGGTAAGTCAATATTAACTAGGTAAGTCAGTATTTAACTAGGCAAGTCAGTATTAACTAGGTAAGTCTGTATTTAACTAGGTACGTCTGTATTTAACTAGATAAGTCTGTATTTAACTAGGTAAGTCTGTATTTAACTAGGCAAGTCAGTATTTAACTAGGTAAGTCAGTATTTAACTAGGTAAGTCAGTATTTAACTAGGTAAGTCAGTATTTAACTAGGTAAGTCTGTGTTTAACTAGGTAAGTCTGTATTTAACTAGGCAAGTCAGTATTTAACTAGGTACGTCTGTATTTAACTAGGTAAGTCAGTATTTAACTAGGTAAGTCTGTGTTTAACTAGGTAAGTCTGTATTTAACTAGGTAAGTCTGTATTTAACTAGGTAAGTCTGTATTTAACTAGGTAAGTCAGTATTTAACTAGGTAAGTCTGTATTTAACTAGGCAAGTCAGTATTTAACTAGGTAAGTCTGTATTTAACTAGGTAAGTCTGTATTTAACTAGGCAAGTCAGTATTTAACTAGGTAAGTCAGTATTTAACTAGGTAAGTCTGTATTTAACTAGGTAAGTCAGTATTTAACTAGGTAAGTCTGTATTTAACTAGGTAAGTCTGTATTTAACTAGGCAAGTCAGTATTTAACTAGGTAAGTCTGTATTTAACTAGGTAAGTCAGTATTTAACTAGGTAAGTATGTGTTTAACTAGGTAAGTCTGTATTTAACTAGGTATGTCAGTATTTAACTAGGTAAGTCTGTATTTAACTAGGTAAGTCTGTATTTAACTAGGTAAGTCAGTATTTAACTAGGTAAGTCTGTATTTAACTAGGCAAGTCAGTATTTAACTAGGTAAGTCTGTATTTAACTAGGTAAGTCTGTATTTAAATAGGTAAGTCTGTATTTAACTAGCCAAGTCAGTATTTAACTAGGCAAGTCAGTATTTAACTCGGTAAGTCAGTATTTAACTAGGTAAGTCTGTATTTAACTAGGCAAGTCAGTATTAACTAGGTACGTCTGTACTTAACTAGGTAAGTCAGTATTTAACTAGGTAAGTCTGTATTTAACTAGGTAAGTCTGTATTTAACTAGGCAAGTCAGTATTAACTAGGTAAGTCTGTACTTAACTAGGTAAGTCAGTATTTAACTAGGCAAGTTATTTTTATTTACAATGACGGCCTACCGGGGAACAGTGGGTTAACCAACTTGTTCGGAGGCAGAGTGACCGATTTTTGCGTTGTCGGCTCAGAGATTCGATCCAGCAAACTTTCAGTTACTGGCCCAACGCTCTCACCACTCGGTTACCTGCCGCCCCAGATAAGGATCTGAAAAGAATGATTTGTACCATGTGAACACAAGATATCAAAGGTCAAGCATTATTATTTCCCTCTAATGATATGCAAGTGTCACCAGACTATGTAAAATAACCTCTGGTTTACATAATTGGAATAATATGTACAACACACGAGGTAAAACATGTCCATTTAAAAAAAATGCCATATACATTCAGCTCATGAACTTATTCCTGTCGTGCAGACACATTCTGGGGTTTCAAACGGCCAAGTCCTTGAAGTGCATGAGATCCTACACTAGGGGTTGTTGGATGAAAGCTCCAGCTGTATTGAATGAAATGGGAAGCGGCTTTCTGTCCAATTCACAGCCTGTTGAAATGCCCCTTGGGCCCGTGCTGAGATAGACTTCCCTTCCTCCTTTAAACTATTTACCCCGACATATAGACTCTGCTGCAGGACTCTGGGTGTGTGTATTTGTATGTATGTATGTGTGTGTGTGCGTGTGTGTGTGCGTGCGTGTGCGCGTGTGTGTGCATGTGTGCGTGTGCGTGTGTGTGCATGACTCAGAGTGGAAGCAGAGGAAACTACCAGAGTGAGTAAAATTAGAGCATCCACTGGTAACCAAGACAATGAATAGTAGTAATGAGGTTGCATTCATATTGTCCAGCTGAGGTGGAACTCAACTCATGCATCATCATAAGGTCAACCTCATTTGAGGGTTGCTAGTCACTGAGGGGTCAGATAATGGTCATAGGGCAATGCTGTGTTTGATCAGGACACATCATTGTGTAGTAGCGAGGATATAGCATACTGGCACACTTTTGGTCAATTGAAAGTGCTTGACATGCTGGTTATGACGTGGAGGACCCAAAGAAATGCTTTACTCAAAGCAGGAGAGTGAAATGACTGTTAGAAGACCTGAGGACATGGGAAGCCCCCCCCAGTCTACTGTACTATGACGATTTATAGACGACATCATTAAAGTAATCAATACCCTGCTGTTGGCTCAAGCCACAACTCATTGGTCATCTGTAACACATACATCATCTCCTTTAAATAATGGCTGCAACAGTAAAAACTCACTGTATTTCCTGGAAATAGATTTTTAGATCACTCAGTACATTGCTACGCATAATTTCCTTTTTTCCTGTCATAGCTATATCAATTTAATCAAGTGCACAGTATAGTGAATTAGGTTTGTGTATGTTCCAATAGGATCCAACAGCGTGATTAGGTTCCATTTATGAGTTGGCTGGTTTAAGGACGTGTCTGTGTGAATGTTTCCGTTTGGACTGAGAGGAAGGAAGGGTGGATGGACAGCACCATCTATCTCTCATTAATAAACCTCACTTACCATGGAGTAGAGCGTTGCTTTTATTTAATAAACAAAAGTGACACTGCTTACGCATTTCCACTTTCCTCAAGTGGTTTTAGTGGCATGGGAACAAGGAGGTGACGAGGGTCTGGTGTTTCTGCCTGGGACTGTCTATGATGAAGCTGTCAGTTGATCTGTCAACACCACTAGTGTTGTGGTCAGTTGTTGTATTGTTCTCTGTTATTTATTGGTTCATGTTGTTGTGTCCAGCATAGCTCTGGACCAGGGTGTTAGTGTGCATTCCTTCACCAAGGAAATAATTCACACTAACCCCCTGGACCAGAACTATGGTCAGTAGTGTAAGTGGTCAGTGGTATTATTGGCTAATATGGTGGGAGTGGTTGACTATCGTGTTGTTATCACTTGTGTGCCATCGTAGTGGCTAGTAGTTTTGCGAAATTCAACCTGTATATATGAGTATATTGCAAAGTTGATTCAGATTTTCCAGAGGAAATATGTTGATCAGTCACTGATTGTTATGAGCAAAGAGCAATGTATGGGGGCCTGCCTGACCTGCAGCCTTTAAGACATCTCTGTTCTCTCTCCCAGGTAAAGCCAGTAAGACATAATCTCTGTTCTCTCTCCCAGGTAAAGCCACTTAGACATCATCTCTGTTCTCTCTCCCAGGTAAAGCCAATAAGACATCATCTCTGTTCTCTCTCCCAGGTAAAGCCAGTAAGACATCATCTCTGTTCTCTCTCCCAGGTAAAGCCAATTAGACATAATCTCTGTTCTCTCTCCCAGGTAAAGCCACTTAGACATCATCTCTGTTCTCTCTCCCAGGTAAAGCCAATAAGACATCATCTCTGTTCTCTCTCCCAGGTAAAGCCAGTAAGACATCATCTCTGTTCTCTCTCCCAGGTAAAGCCAATAAGACATCATCTCTGTTCTCTCTCCCAGGTAAAGCCAATAAGACATCATCTCTGTTCTCTCTCCCAGGTAAAGCCAATAAGACATCATCTCTGTTCTCTCTCCCAGGTAAAGCCAATAAGACATCATCTCTGTTCTCTCTCCCAGGTAAAGCCAATAAGACATCATCTCTGTTCTCTCTCCCAGGTAAAGCCAATAAGACATCATCTCTGTTCTCTCTCCCAGGTAAAGCCAATAAGACATCATCTCTGTTCTCTCTCCCAGGTAAAGCCAATAAGACATCATCTCTGTTCTCTCTCCCAGGTAAAGCCAATAAGATATCCTCTCTGTTCTCTCTCCCAGGTAAAGCCAATAAGACATAATCTCTGTTCTCTCTCCCAGGTAAAGCCAATAAGACATCATCTCTGTTCTCTCTCCCAGGTAAAGCCAATAAGACATAATCTCTGTTCTCTCTCCCAGGTAAAGCCAATAAGACATCATCTCTGTTCTCTCTCCCAGGTAAAGCCAGTAAGACATCATCTCTGTTCTCTCTCCCAGGTAAAGCCAGTAAGATATCCTCTCTGTTCTCTCTCCCAGGTAAAGCCAATAAGACATCATCTCTGTTCTCTCTCCCAGGTAAAGCCAGTAAGATATCCTCTCTGTTCTCTCTCCCAGGTAAAGCCAATAAGACATCATCTCTGTTCTCTCTCCCAGGTAAAGCCAATAAGACATCATCTCTGTTCTCTCTCCCAGGTAAAGCCAGTAAGATATCCTCTCTGTTCTCTCTCCCAGGTAAAGCCAATAAGACATCATCTCTGTTCTCTCTCCCAGGTAAAGCCAGTAAGATATCCTCTCAGTTCTCTCTCCCAGCTAAAGCCAATAAGATATCCTCTCTGTTCTCTCTCCCAGGTAAAGCCAATAAGATATCATCTCTGTTCTCTCTCCCAGGTAAAGCCAATAAGACATCATCTCTGTTCTCTCTCCCAGGTAAAGCCAGTAAGATATCCTCTCTGTTCTCTCTCCCAGGTAAAGTGGATAGGGAGCCTAGGGGGAAGTTCAGTGTTCCTGTTCTGGATGTGAAGAGTCGACAGCTGGTCCTGGAGGCCAACCAGACGCTGACGATTCACTGCAGGTGAGTCTCTCTGGAGTCAAAGGTTAGAGGTCAGAGGTGATAGGTGGATGGGGTGGGTGGGCGGGCAGTCAGTGCAGATCAGTGAGCGCTGGTTGGGGGTCGGGGTGTGTGGGTTGTAGGTTAGTGAAAGGGGTCAAGTGGGAAATGTCAAGAAAAAGGAAAGATTGTCTGCCTAGACTTATTCACTGATCAGATTAGCTTTAATATACACCTTTAATATACACCTTTTAAATACACCTTTAATATACACCTTTTAAATACACCTTTAATATACACCTTTTAAATACACCTTTTTATGGTCAGCTTTCAGAAGTTGTGATGCAATGAGAGAGATGGAATGTTTTACAGCAATCTACCTTTCACCTATCAGGGGTCGGTGGGAGCTGTCGTGGGTGTTCCCTGGAGGTGTGGCCAGAGATAAAGAGAGTGTGCAATTGGAGGATTCTCGCTGTGGGAGGCAGAGCCAGCATTACTGTAGCCAACTGATTATTATCTCAGCCCAGGCCCAGCACACAGGATCGTTCCGGTGTCGGTATAGCCAGCGGACCCGCAAGCAGAGTGCTATCTACATCTATGTCACAGGTAACATTTAACAACTACCAACTCATTACACTGTCCTGTACTCCCAAATCCCTGTCAGTGTCACTCTGTCACAAATGCTAGAGCTCAGGAAATGGAAATAAGGTTTAGGATATGAACCATCTGTCCACCTCTTTCTCACTGATGGGCTCTCGCTGTCTCGCTCTCTCTGGCTCGCTCTCTCTCCCTCTCGCTCGCTCTCTTTCTCAATTACACTTTCTCTCTCACCCTCTCTCTTTATCGCTCCCCCTCTTTCTCTCCTCCCCCTCTCTCTCCCCCCACTCCCTCCCCATCGATGGAGTGGCCTCTCTCTCTCTTTCTGTATCCCTCTCCCTCTCTCTCTCTCTCTCTCTCTCTCTCTCTCTCCTCTCTCTCTCTCTCTCTCTCTCTCTCTCTCTCTCTCTCTCTCTCTCCCCCCTGTCTGATGAAATGGCCAGTCAATCTCTTGCTCACTCTGTCTCATTGTTTATATGCTTAGGTTAAACAAAACATAGTGTCAGTGGGTGCTAAATACACACCAATACCAGAGAGAAATGTATATCTCAACACTGTTTGTACCAACAAGACATCCTAATGACTCTGGCACAGTTTCTCCCCCTTAGCCTGTCTCTTTTCTCAGCCTCCCTCCCTCCCTCCCTCCCTCCCTCCCTCCCTCCCTCCCTCCCTCCCTCCCTCCCTCCCTCCCTCCCTCCCTCCCTCCCTCCCTCCCTCCCTCCCTCTCACCCTCTACCAGGTCTATATATGAAAGCTTTTTACTTTCGTTTACGTGCTACCTTAGTCCTCGGGGCCAGGAATAGCCCAGCTGCTGAAATGCTCAGGTTTGGGCAGAGTTTCCCAGGGCACCAGGCTTATCTGCTCCCCTCAGCCCTGCTCACAGCATCCTGTGCTTGGGGACGGGAGCAGGCCGCAGGGGGTGGAGGTGGGAGGGGAGCTGGATGTCTATAGACGGGGGGGGGGTCTCTGGTTCTGTTCAAAGGTGACAGGAGTGGAAGGTGGGAGGGTAAGGGGGGTGAAATAGGATGAAGGCCAGGCAAGATTCATGATTCAGGGACATCCAATGGCAGAGGAGGCACCTTGACAGCCCTGTCTGCCCCACTCTGCCTTTCCCTGTCCTGGGTAGAGGCTGGCTGGGCATGGAGCTGGGCCAGGGGCCAGAGGAGATAGCGGCACCAGAGGTGCCAGGGTCACAGGGTGGGGCTACGGTTTGGCCAATAGGAGCCCTGGGGCCCATCAATCACTCTGGCTGCCAAGTCCATTAGGCGTCTGACTCCATCACCCGCTCTGCTCTCACTCTACTGCCCTTCTCTGCTCTCTCTACTGCCTATTTCTGCTCTCACCCTCCTGCCCCTACTGCCCCTCCTGCCCCTTTCTGCTCTTACCCTCCTGCCCCTCCTGCCCCTTTCTGCTCTTACCCTCCTGCCCCTCCTGCCCCACTCTGCTCTCACCCTCCTGCCCCTCTCTGCTCTCACCCTCCTGCCCCTCTCTGCTCTCACCCTCCTGCCCCCCTCTGCTCTCACCCTCCTGCCCCTCTCTGCTCTCACCCTCCTGCCCCTCTCTGCTCTCACCCTCCTGCCCCTCTCTGCTCTCACCCTCCCGCCCCTCTCTGCTCTCACCCTCCTGCCCCACTCTGCTCTCACCCTCCTGCCCCTCTCTGCTCTCACTATCCTGCCCCACTCTGCTCTCACCCTCCTGCCCCTCTCTGCTCTCACCCTCCTGCCCCTCTCTGCTCTCACTATCCTGCCCCCCTCTGCTCTCACCCTCCTGCCCCTCTCTGCTCTCACTATCCTGCCCCTCTCTGCTCTCACCCTCCTGCCCCTCTCTGCTCTCACCCTCCCGCCCCTCTCTGCTCTCCCCCTCCCGCCCCTCTCTGCTCTCACCCTCCTGCCCCTCTCTGCTCTCACTATCCTGCCCCTCTCTGCTCTCACCCTCCTGCCCCTCTCTGCTCTCACCCTCCTGCCCCTCTCTGCTCTCACCCTCCCGCCCCTCTCTGCTCTCACCCTCCTGCCCCACTCTGCTCTCACTATCCTGCCCCTCTCTGCTCTCACTATCCTGCCCCACTCTGCTCTCACCCTCCTGCCCCTCTCTGCTCTCACTATCCTGCCCCTCTCTGCTCTCACCCTCCTGCCCCTCTCTGCTCTCACTATCCTGCCCCTCTCTGCTCTCACCCTCCTGCCCCACTCTGCTCTCACTATCCTGCCCCTCTCTGCTCTCACTATCCTGCCCCCTCGCTAGCTCCTTCATATGTAATCAAAGCAGCAGGAGGAAGCCCTGCGGTCCAGGCCACTAGTCCTTGGGGTACTTTTGTTCAAATGTTCAGAGATTATACTTTCCTTGAATAACACAGTACAGTAGCTGACAAACAATGAGGTGAGCTCCACCCGCCCACGCCTTTCAATGGCACAGGAATATTAGAGGGTGGGTGTGGAGGGGGTAATGTACCTGGAAGGATCACAGGCTGTTTGATTACCTCGAAACAATCTGTGTGTGTTTATTGTTGACTCCAGGAGACTATTTGCTGAATGGGTATTAAGTGTGTGTGTGTGTGTGTGTGTGTGTGTGTGTGTGTGTGTGTGTGTGTGTGTGTGTGTGTGTGTGTGTGTGTGTGTGTGTGTGTGTGTGTGTGTGTGTGTGTGTGTGTGTGTGTGTGTGTGTACCTATCCCTAACCTCAGTGTTGTGGTTTCAGACAGACAGCGGCCATTTGTGGAGGAGCAGAATAACAGTCCAGACGTGGTGTATATCAAGGAGAGCCAGCCGCTGGTCTTCCCCTGTAGGGTCACCCACCCTGACGCCACCGTGTCATTGGTCAAGGTGAGTTCCCTTCACTATTTCCACTACTAGCACTCCTGACTACATCTTAGAACAAAACACTTCTCTCTGTTTCTCCATCAGCACTCTCATCTGTACACAAGTCACAGTCATGTTGTTTCTGCTAGTACAGATCATTCAACACGTTGTTCTTATCTTGGCAACCGTCCTGCCTTGGAGTGTGTGTGTCCGTTTGTTTGTGTCAGTCTGCGGATGTGTGTGTGTCCGTTTGTTTGTGTCAGTCTGCGGATGTGTGTGTGTCCGTTTGTTTGTGTCAGTCTGCGGATGTGTGTGTGTCCGTTTGTTTGTGTCAGTCTGCGGATGTGTGTGTGTCCGTTTGTTTGTGTCAGTCTGCGGATGTGTGTGTGTCCGTTTGTTTGTGTCAGTCTGCGGATGTGTGTGTGTCCGTTTGTTTGTGTCAGTCTGCGGATGTGTGTGTGTCCGTTTGTTTGTGTCAGTCTGCGGATGTGTGTGTGTCCGTTTGTTTGTGTCAGTCTGCGGATGTGTGTGTGTCCGTTTGTGGCAGCGTCTCAGTGTGTATGTGTGTTTGTGGCAGCGTCTCAGTGTGTATGTGTGTTTGTGGCAGCGTCTCAGTGTGTATGTATGTTTGTGGCAGCGTCTCAGTGTGTGTGTATGTTTGTGGCAGCGTCTCAGTGTGTGTGTGTGTTTGTGGCAGCGTCTCAGTGTGTATGTATGTTTGTGGCAGCGTCTCAGTGTGTGTATGTATGTTTGTGGCAGCGTCTCAGTGTGTGTGTGTGTTTGTGGCAGTGTCTCAGTGTGTGTGTGTGTTTGTGGCAGCGTCTCAGTGTGTGTGTATGTTTGTGGCAGCGTCTCAGTGTGTATGTATGTTTGTGGCAGCGTCTCAGTGTGTGTGTATGTGTGTTTGTGGCAGCGTCTCAGTGTGTGTGTATGTTTGTGGCAGCGTCTCAGTGTGTGTGTGTGTTTGTGGCAGCGTCTCAGTGTGTATGTGTGTTTGTGGCAGCGTCTCAGTGTGTGTGTATGTTTGTGGCAGTGTCTCAGTGTGTGTGTGTGTTTGTGGCAGCGTCTCAGTGTTTGTGTATGTGTGTTTGTGGCAGCGTCTCAGTGTGTGTGTATGTGTGTTTGTGGCAGCGTCTCAGTGTGTGTGTATGTTTGTGGCAGCGTCTCAGTGTGTATGTGTGTTTGTGGCAGCGTCTCAGTGTGTGTGTATGTATGTTTGTGGCAGCGTCTCAGTGTGTGTGTGTGTTTGTGGCAGCGTCTCAGTGTGTGTGTGTGTTTGTGGCAGCGTCTCAGTGTGTGTGTGTGTTTGTGGCAGCGTCTCAGTGTGTGTGTATGTATGTTTGTGGCAGCGTCTCAGTGTGTGTGTGTGTTTGTGGCAGCGTCTCAGTGTGTATGTATGTTTGTGGCAGCGTCTCAGTGTGTGTGTGTATGTGTGTTTGTGGCAGCGTCTCAGTGTGTATGTGTGTTTGTGGCAGCGTCTCAGTGTGTATGTATGTTTGTGGCAGTGTCTCAGTGTGTGTGTGTGTTTGTGGCAGCGTCTCAGTGTGTGTGTATGTGTGTTTGTGGCAGCGTCTCAGTGTGTGTGTATGTATGTTTATGGCAGCGTCTCAGTGTGTGTGTGTGTTTGTGGCAGCGTCTCAGTGTGTGTGTGTGTTTGTGGCAGCGTCTCAGTGTGTGTGTATGTGTGTTTGTGGCAGCGTCTCAGTGTGTATGTATGTATGTTTGTGGCAGTGTCTCAGTGTGTGTGTGTGTTTGTGGCAGCGTCTCAGTGTGTGTGTATGTGTGTTTGTGGCAGCGTCTCAGTGTGTATGTATGTATGTTTGTGGCAGTGTCTCAGTGTGTGTGTGTGTTTGTGGCAGCGTCTCAGTGTGTGTGTGTATGTTTGTGGCAGCGTCTCAGTGTGTATGTATGTTTGTGGCAGCGTCTCAGTGTGTATGTGTGTTTGTGGCAGCGTCTCAGTGTGTATGTGTGTTTGTGGCAGCGTCTCAGTGTGTGTGTATGTATGTTTGTGGCAGCGTCTCAGTGTGTGTGTGTGTTTGTGGCAGCGTCTCAGTGTGTGTGTGTGTATGTATGTTTGTGGCAGCGTCTCAGTGTGTGTGTATGTGTGTTTGTGGCAGTGTCTCAGTGTGTGTGTGTGTTTGTGGCAGCGTCTCAGTGTGTATGTATGTTTGTGGCAGCGTCTCAGTGTGTGTGTGTGTTTGTGGCAGCGTCTCAGTGTGTGTGTATGTTTGTGGCAGTGTGTATGTGTGTTTGTGGCAGCGTCTCAGTGTGTGTGTATGTTTGTGGCAGTGTGTATGTGTGTTTGTGGCAGCGTCTCAGTGTGTGTGTATGTGTGTGTGTGGCTGCGTCTCAGTGTGTGTATGTGTGTTTGTGGCAGCGTCTCAGTGTGTGTGTGTGTGTGTATGTGTGTTTGTGGCAGCGTCTCAGTGTGTATGTGTGTTTGTGGCAGCGTCTCAGTGTGTATGTATGTTTGTGGCAGCGTCTCAGTGTGTGTGTATGTGTGTTTGTGGCAGCGTCTCAGTGTGTGTGTGTATGTGTGTTTGTGGCAGCGTCTCAGTGTGTGTGTGTGTTTGTGGCAGCGTCTCAGTGTGTATGTGTGTTTGTGGCAGCGTCTCAGTGTGTATGTGTGTTTGTGGCAGCGTCTCAGTGTGTGTGTATGTGTGTTTGTGGCAGTGTCTCAGTGTGTATGTATGTGTGTTTGTGGCAGCGTCTCAGTGTGTGTGTATGTGTGTTTGTGGCAGCGTCTCAGTGTGTGTGTATGTTTGTGGCAGCGTCTCAGTGTGTGTGTATGTGTGTTTGTGGCAGCGTCTCAGTGTGTGTGTATGTGTGTTTGTGGCAGCGTCTCAGTGTGTGTGTATGTGTGTTTGTGGCAGCGTCTCAGTGTGTATGTGTGTTTGTGGCAGCGTCTCAGTGTGTGTGTATGTGTGTTTGTGGCAGCGTCTCAGTGTGTATGTGTGTTTGTGGCAGCGTCTCAGTGTGTGTGTGTGTGTGTTTGTGGCAGCGTCTCAGTGTGTGTGTATGTGTGTTTGTGGCAGCGTCTCAGTGTGTATGTATGTTTGTGGCAGCGTCTCAGTGTGTGTGTATGTGTGTTTGTGGCAGCGTCTCAGTGTGTATGTGTGTTTGTGGCAGCGTCTCAGTGTGTGTGTATGTGTGTTTGTGGCAGCGTCTCAGTGTGTGTGTATGTGTGTTTGTGGCAGCGTCTCAGTGTGTGTGTATGTGTGTTTGTGGCAGCGTCTCAGTGTGTATGTATGTTTGTGGCAGCGTCTCAGTGTGTGTGTATGTATGTTTGTGGCAGCGTCTCAGTGTGTGTGTGTGTTTGTGGCAGCGTCTCAGTGTGTATGTGTGTTTGTGGCAGCGTCTCAGTGTGTATGTGTGTTTGTGGCAGCGTCTCAGTGTGTATGTGTGTTTGTGGCAGCGTCTCAGTGTGTGTGTGTGTTTGTGGCAGTGTGTATGTATGTGTTTGTGGCGTCTCAGTGTGTATGTGTGTTTGTGGCAGCGTCTCAGTGTGTATGTGTGTTTGTGGCAGCGTCTCAGTGTGTGTGTATGTGTGTTTGTGGCAGCGTCTCAGTGTGTGTGTATGTTTGTGGCAGCGTCTCAGTGTGTATGTGTGTTTGTGGCAGCGTCTCAGTGTGTGTGTGTGTTTGTGGCAGCGTCTCAGTGTGTGTGTATGTTTGTGGCAGCGTCTCAGTGTGTATGTGTGTTTGTGGCAGCGTCTCAGTGTGTGTGTGTGTTTGTGGCAGCGTCTCAGTGTGTGTGTATGTGTGTTTGTGGCAGCGTCTCAGTGTGTATGTGTGTTTGTGGCAGCGTCTCAGTGTGTATGTGTGTTTGTGGCAGCGTCTCAGTGTGTATGTGTGTTTGTGGCAGCGTCTCAGTGTGTATGTGTTTGTGGCAGCGTCTCAGTGTGTATGTATGTGTGTTTGTGGCAGCGTCTCAGTGTGTGTGTATGTTTGTGGCAGCGTCTCAGTGTGTATGTGTGTTTGTGGCAGCGTCTCAGTGTGTGTGTGTGTTTGTGGCAGCGTCTCAGTGTGTGTGTATGTGTGTTTGTGGCAGCGTCTCAGTGTGTATGTGTGTTTGTGGCAGCGTCTCAGTGTGTATGTGTGTTTGTGGCAGCGTCTCAGTGTGTATGTGTGTTTGTGGCAGCGTCTCAGTGTGTATGTGTGTTTGTGGCAGCGTCTCAGTGTGTGTGCGATACCTATTTTTTACTGCCATGTTCCGAGTGAGCGGCGCCTGCAGTTTCCTCTGTTGGCACTGTTGTTACCCCCGGAGACAGGACGTGGGGTCTGGAGGGCCCCCTGCCTCCGCCCCCCTCCCCCCCACTCACACACCCCTCACTCCTATCCTCTACTGGAGGCGATCTGGCTGCCAAACTCCTCCTGATTCCTTAACCAGCCGGCCTTCAGGCCAGAGGACGATGAGGTGCCAGGAGTAATGGGCCGGCCAGGACTGACTGGTGCTAGCAGGGCAAGGCATGCCCCTCAGGCAGATCTGTTAACAGTGGTATTGTACGTAGGTAGCGTCTTCTGTGTGCAGAGACTGCACAGTTTGACCTTTACAATGCAATAACATCCAGGTGAGAGAAGTGGGCTACTGGTACTTTATCAGATGAATGAAGGAATTTCCAAAGAGAGTTTCAGGAAACTGAAAAAGAGCGAAAGAACAAAATGAACCCCTCAGTCATCTCTCCTCTTGTCCCTGCTCTCCCTTCAGGATGTGAAGCGGACCCAGAGACGAAGCGTTGTACAAACCACACATTCTCACACACTTCTGTTGGCTCTCTGTGTTTATGTCCTGCTCCTATCTCTACACAAACCACACACTTCACTTCTGTTGGCTCTCTGTGTTGATGTCCTGCTCCTATCTCCACACAAACCACACACTTCACTTCTGTTGGCTCTCTGTGTTTATGTCCTGCTCCTATCTCCACACAAACCACACACTTCACTTCTGTTGGCTCTCTGTGTTGATGTCCTGCTCCTATCTCCACACAAACCACACACTTCACTTCTGTTGGCTCTCTGTGTTTATGTCCTGCTCCTATCTCTACACAAACCACACACTTCACTTCTGTTGGCTCTCTGTGTTGATGTCCTGCTCCTATCTCCACACAAACCACACACTTCACTCCACACAAACGTCCAGCCTAGAGCCACAATGGTAATTATTCTAAAAATATCCTCTGTTCTCTCACTCCCTCCATCCGCCCCGGCCTGGCCCAGCATTCCGAACCTGGAGTCCACTCCACACACAAACACTGTCACACACTCTGCAGTGTTTTGCACTCTGCTTGGATCTTTAATTTGTTGTCCCACCTCTCAGCAGGGAACAATACCCAGGGGGCCATTCCCTCTCGCTGCCGCCGTGAAGGTGACCCAGTGGGGTGAGGAGTGGAGGCAAGCGGAAGGGGGTAGTGTAGCATGACCTAGGGTTCCAGTCCAGTCTCCATCCTGTAGTTACAGGATATGAGCAGATGGACTGGAGTCACGTTCCCACGTCCTGACTTCTCTCTCACCTTGCAACCCACCTACACCCCCTTCTGACCCCCTTACACCCACCTACACCCCCTTCTGACCCCCTTACACCCACCTGCACCCCCTTCTGACCCCCTTACACCCACCTGCACCCCCTTCTGACCCCCTTACACCCACCTACACCCCCCTCCAACTGCCCTCCGTCCCCAACATCCTCTGAATCCTCACCTTCCAGGATTCAGCTACCAGGGGGTGGGGTGGAGGGGGGCACCAAGGGCATTCACAGGTGCCTAACAAGACAGAGGAGACATAGAGGTATTTACTATAGTGTAGTGTAGAAGACAGAGGAGACATAGAGGTATTTACTATAGTGTAGTGTAGAAGACAGAGGAGACATAGAGGTATTTACTATAGTGTAGTGTAGAAGACAGAGGAGACATAGAGGTATTTACTATAGTGTAGTGTAGAAGACAGAGGAGACATAGAGGTATTTACTATAGTGTAGTGTAGAAGACAGAGGAGACATAGAGGTATTTACTATAGTGTAGTGTATAAGACAGAGGAGACATAGAGGTATTTACTATAGTGTAGTGTAGAAGACAGAGGAGACATAGAGGTATTTACTATAGTGTAGTGTAGAAGACAGAGGAGACATAGAGGTATTTACTATAGTGTAGTGTATAAGGCAGAGGAGACATAGAGGTATTTACTATAGTGTAGTGTAGAAGACAGAGGAGACATAGAGGTATTTACTATAGTGTAGTGTAGAAGACAGAGGAGACATAGAGGTATTTACTATAGTGTAGTGTAGAAGACAGAGGAGACATAGAGGTAGTTTACTGTATTTACTAGTGTAGTGTAGAAGACAGAGGAGACATAGAGGTATTTACTATAGTGTAGTGTAGAAGACAGAGGAGACATAGAGGTATTTACTATAGTGTAGTGTAGAAGACAGAGGAGACATAGAGGTATTTACTATAGTGTAGTGTAGAAGACAGAGGAGACATAGAGGTATTTACTATAGTGTAGTGTATAAGACAGAGGAGACATAGAGGTATTTACTATAGTGTAGTGTATAAGACAGAGGAGACATAGAGGTATTTACTATAGTGTAGTGTAGAAGACAGAGGAGACATAGAGGTATTTACTATAGTGTAGTGTAGAAGACAGAGGAGACATAGAGGTATTTACTATAGTGTAGTGTAGAAGACAGAGGAGACATAGAGGTATTTACTATAGTGTAGTGTATAAGACAGAGGAGACATAGAGGTATTTACTATAGTGTAGTGTACATAGAGGTATAAGACAGAGGAGACATAGAGGTATTTACTATAGTGTAGTGTAGAAGACAGAGGAGACATAGAGGTATTTACTATAGTGTAGTGTAGAAGACAGAGGAGACATAGAGGTATTTACTATAGTGTAGTGTATAAGACAGAGGAGACATAGAGGTATTTACTATAGTGTAGTGTAGAAGACAGAGGAGACATAGAGGTATTTACTATAGTGTAGTGTAGAAGACAGAGGAGACATAGAGGTATTTACTATAGTGTAGTGTATAAGACAGAGGAGACATAGAGGTATTTACTATAGTGTAGTGTATAAGACAGAGGAGACATAGAGGTATTTACTATAGTGTAGTGTAGAAGACAGAGGAGACATAGAGGTATTTACTATAGTGTAGTGTAGAAGACAGAGGAGACATAGAGGTATTTGCTATAGTGTAGTGTAGAAGACAGAGGAGACATAGAGGTATTTACTATAGTGTAGTGTAGAAGACAGAGGAGACATAGAGGTATTTACTATAGTGTAGTGTAGAAGACAGAGGAGACATAGAGGTATTTACTATAGTGTAGTGTAGAAGACAGAGGAAAATAGGAGGGAAAAGAGGCGTCTTAAGGTTGGACGAGGGATGAGGGGGGCTATCAGCCAGTTAACACTGGGGATGAGGGGGGCTGTCAGCCAGTTAACACTGGGGATGAGGGGGGCTATCAGCCAGTTAACACTGGGGATGAGGGGGGCTATCAGCCAGTTAACACTGGGGATGGGGATGTTAACACTGGGGAAGGGGGGCTATCAGCCAGTTAACACTGGGGATGAGGGGGCTATCAGCCAGTTAACACTGGGGATGAGGGGGCTATCAGCCAGTTAACACTGGGGATGAGGGGGGGCCAGTTAACACTGGGGATGAGGGGGCTATCAGCCAGTTAACACTGGGGATGAGGGGGCTATCAGCCAGTTAACACTGGGGATGAGGGGGGCTATCAGCCAGTTAACACTGGGGATGAGGGGGGCTATCAGCCAGTTAACACTGGGGATGAGGGGGGCTATCAGCCAGTTAACACTGGGGATGAGGGGGGCTATCAGCCAGGTAACACTGGGGAGGAGGGGGGCTATCAGCCAGTTAACACTGGGGATGAGGGGGGCTATCAGCCAGGTAACACTGGGGAGGAGGGGGCTATCAGCCAGTTAACACTGGGGATGAGGGGGGCTGTCAGCCAGGTAACACTGGGGATGAGGGGGGCTGTCAGCCAGGTAACACTGGGGAGGAGGGGGGCTGTCAGCCAGGTAACACTGGGGAGGAGGGGGCTATCAGCCAGTTAACACTGGGGATGAGGGGGGCTATCAGCCAGGTAACACTGGGGATGAGGGGGCAGGTATCAGCCAGTTAACACTGGAGATGATGGGGGCTGTCAGCCAGTTAACACTGGGGATGAGGGGGCTATCAGCCAGGTAACACTGGGGATGAGGGGGCTGTCAGCCAGGTAACACTGGGGAGGAGGGGGCTATCAGCCAGTTAACACTGGGGATGAGGGGGCTATCAGCCAGGTAACACTGGGGAGGAGGGGGCTATCAGCCAGTTAACACTGAGGGGGGTCAGCCAGGTAACACTGGGGGAGGGGGCTATCAGCCAGTTAACACTGGGGATGAGGGGGGCTCAGCCAGGGGGGAGAGGGGGTATCAGCCAGTTAACACACTGGGGGAGGGGGTATGGGGGTGAGGGGACTGGGGGTGAGGGGGTATCAGCCAGTTAACACTGGGGGTGAGGGGGTATCAGCCAGTTATCAGCCACTGGGGATGAGGGGGCTATCAGCCAGTTAACACTGGGGATGAGGGGGCTGTCAGCCAGGTAACACTGGGGATGAGGGGGGCTGTCAGCCAGGTAACACTGGGGAGGAGGGGGGCTATCAGCCAGTTAACACTGGGGGTGAGGGGGTATCAGCCAGTTAACACTGGGGGTGGAGGGGTGAGGGGGGTATCAGCCAGTTAACACTTGGGGTGAAGGGGTGAGGGGGTATCAGCCAGTTAACACTGGGGGTGAAGGGGCTATCAGACAGTTAACACTGGGGGTGAGGGGGGTGAGGTGGAGGGTCCACATGTTCCCCTGAGAGAGGGCTGGATGCTTCCACCATGTCACTGAAACTCTAGTAAACATTTCCTTGAGTCTACCTCCTCCAAAAAACAACCCTTTTACACAGACTCTGTCTCTACAGTAACACAAGACTCTGTCTCTACAGTAACACAAGACTCTGTCTCTACAGTAACACAAGACTCTGTCT
>NW_026284582.1:0-3335 GCF_023373465.1 Oncorhynchus keta
TGAACATGTTTGTCTTTCAGGGGATACATACAGTACATATAACGGATAATGTATTGTCCAATGTCCGTTCTAACAGCCCAGAGGCAGTGAAGAGAGACGGGAAGTGAAGGTAGAGAGGACGCATTAGAAGGGTGTGGGTTGGGATTCAAACCTGGCATGTATCTGTTCTGGAAGGCAGCGCCAGTAACCACTAGACCACCCCAGGCTGTAGGTTGTGTAAAGGCTGTGCTGTAGGATTAATACAGATACTCTTTGAAGAGGTATCATAGACAGGATGCTATCGCAGGGCCTCGATACACCACATGACCAACACCCTCTGACTCTGTCTGTCTGGATCGCAGGACTGTTTTCTTAGTGCTCAGGCCTGGATATGTTTCTGAAGATCAGATAGCGAGTAGCTCATTGTCACATCCGAAGGGGGGATAGGCTTTTAGCTCTGCTGGCTCTGCTTGGTGTCTGCTGGCTCTGCTTGGTGTCTGTTGGCTCTGCTTGGTGTCTGCTGGCTCTGCTTGGTGTCTGCTGGCTCTGCTTGGTGTCTGCTGGCTCTGCTTGGTGTCTGTTAGCTCTGCTTGGTGTGTGCTGGCTCTGCTTGGTGTCTGCTGGCTCTGCTTGGTGTCTGCTGGCTCTGCTTGGTGTCTGTTGGCTCTGCTTGATGTCTGTTGGCTCTGCTTGGTGTCTGCTGGCTCTGCTTGGTGTCTGTTGGCTCTGCTTGGTGTCTGCTGGCTCTGCTTTGTGTCTGTTGGCTCTGCTTGGTGTGTGCTGGCTCTGCTTGGTGTCTGCTGGCTCTGCTTGGTGTCTGCTGGCTCTGCTTGGTGTCTGCTGACTCTGCGTGGTGTCTGTTGGCTCTGCTTGGTGTCTGTTGGCTCTGCTTGGTGTCTGCTGGCTCTGCTTGGTGTCTGCTGGCTCTGCTTGGTGGCTGTTGGCTCTGCTTGGTGTCTGCTGGCTCTGCTTGGTGTCTGTTGGCTCTGCTTGGTGTCTGCTGGCTCTGCTTGGTGTCTGCTGGCTCTGCTTGGTGTCTGTTGGCTCTGCTTGGTGTGTGCTGGCTCTGCTTGGTGTCTGTTGGCTCTGCTTGGTGTCTGCTGGCTCTGCTTGGTGTCTGCTGGCTCTGCTTGGTGTCTGTTGGCTCTGCTTGGTGTCTTCTGGCTCTGCTTGGTGTCTGTTGGCTCTGCTTGGTGTCTGCTGGCTCTGCTTGGTGTCTGTTGGCTCTGCTTGGTGTGTGCCGGCTCTGCTTGGTGTCTGCTGGCTCTGCTTGGTGTCTGTTGGCTCTGCTTGGTGTCTGTTGGCTCTGCTTGCTGTGTGCTGGCTCTGCTTGGTGTCTGTTGGCTCTGCTTGCTGTGTGCTGGCTCTGCTTGGTGTCTGGTGGCTCTGCTTGGTGTCTGTTGGCTCTGCTTGGTGTCTGTTGGCTCTGCTTGGTGTCTGCTGGCTCTGCTTGGTGTCTGTTGGCTCTGCTTGGTGTCTGTTGGCTCTGCTTGCTGTGTGCTGGCTCTGCTTGGTGTCTGTTGGCTCTGCTTGCTGTGTGCTGGCTCTGATTGGTGTCTCTTTGCTCTGTTTGGTGTCTGCTGGCTCTGCTTGGTGTCTGTTAGCTATGCTTGGTGTGTGCTGGCTCTGCTTGGTGTCTGCTGGCTCTGCTTGGTGTCTGCTGGCTCTGGTTGCTGTCAGCTGGCTCTGGTTGCTGCTGGGGCTGTTGTTAAGAATGGGAGAGGCAGTCATATGACAGCCAAAGAAGCAGAAGCCTTAAGTACTAACCACTGACACAAACAGAGAGCCACAGATACACACAGTTATTGTGCCACATGAAATGCCCCAAGTTAGTAAGACAAGAGAAACCAATCAGCCATTGTTGAGCATGGGGAGAGGCTGTCATATGATAGCAGTACAAACAGCAAGCTTTAGTTACCACTGAAAGGCAGAGTTGGCTTTCAACAAACACAACAACAACAACAACAACAACAACAACTGCAACCATAACAACAACAATTACCACAACAACAACTACAACAACATCCACAACAACAACAACAACAACATTCACAACAACAACAACAACAACAACAACAACAACAAACAACAACAACAACCACAACAACAACAACAACCACAACAACCACAACAACATCAACCACAACAACACACAACAACAACAACAACTACAACAACAACAAACACAACAAAAGCGACCACAACAACAACAACAATAACCACAACATCAACCACAACAATAACCACAACAACAACAACCACAACCACAACAACCACAACAATAACCACAACAACAACAACAACCACAACAACAACCACAGCAACAACCTCAACCACAACAACAACATCAACCACAACAACAACCTCAACCACAACAACCACAACAACCTCAACCACAACAATAACCACAACAACCTCAACCACAACAACAACCACAGCAACAACCTCAACCACAACAACATCCACAACAACAACAACAACCACAGCAACAACAATGTTTTTCTTGGTACAACATTACAATTCTATAATTATGGTGATAAACTAACACATTATGAAGACAGCTGAAACAGATAATGGTTTAACACATTATGAAGGTAGCTGAAACAGATAATGGTTTAACACATTATGAAGATAGCTGAAACAGATAATGGTTTACCTAACACATTATGAAGACAGCTGAAACAGATAGTGGTTTACCTAACACATTATGAAGACAGCTGAAACAGATAGTGGTTTAACACATTATGAAGACAGCTGAAACAGATAGTGGTTTAACTAACACATTATGAAGACAGCTGAAACAGATAGTGGTCTAACACATTATGAAGACAGCTGAAACAGATAGTGGTTTAACACATTATGAAGACAGCTGAAACAGACAGTGGTCTAACACATTATGAAGACAGCTGAAACAGATAGTGGTTTAACACATTATGAAGACAGCTGAAACAGATAGTGGTTTAACTGACACATTATGAAGACAGCTGAAACAGATAGTGGTTTAACACATTATGAAGACAGCTGAAACAGATGTTTAACACATTATGAAGACAGCTGAAACAGATAGTGGTTTAACTAACACATTATGAAGACAGCTGAAACAGATAGTGGTTTAACACATTATGAAGACAGCTGAAACAGATAGTGGTTTAACTAACACATTATGAAGACAGCTGAAAACAGATAATGGTTTAACTAACACATTATGAAGACAGCTGAAACAGATAGTGGTTTAACACATTATGAAGACAGCTGAAACAGATAGTGGTTTAACTAACACATTATGAAGACAGCTGAAACAGATAGTGGTTTAACACATTATGAAGACAGCTGAAACAGATAGTGGTTTAACACAT
>NW_026284583.1:0-1146 GCF_023373465.1 Oncorhynchus keta
TATACCAGTCAGTGTCTGAGAGGTCATATTATTTATACCAGTCAGTGTCTGAGAGGTCATATTATTTATACCAGTCAGTGTGAGAGGTCATATTATTTATACCAGTCAGTGTCTGAGAGGTCATATTATTTATACCAGTCAGTGTCTGAGAGGTCATATTATTTATACCAGTCAGTGTCTGAGAGGTCATATTATTTATACCAGTCAGTGTCTGAGAGGTCATATTATTTATACCAGTCAGTGTCTGAGAGGTCATATTATTTATACCAGTCAGTGTGAGAGTATACCAGTCTGAGAGGTCATATTATTTATACCAGTCAGTGTCTGAGAGGTCATATTATTTATACCAGTCAGTGTCTGAGAGGTCATATTATTTATACCAGTCAGTGTCTGAGAGGTCATATTATTTATACCAGTCAGTGTCTGAGAGGTCATATTATTTATACCAGTCAGTGTCTGAGAGGTCATATTATTTATACCAGTCAGTGTCTGAGAGGTCATATTATTTATACCAGTCAGTGAGAGGTCATATTATTTATACCAGTCAGTGTCTGAGAGGTCATATTATTTATACCAGTCAGTGTCTGAGAGGTCATATTATTTATACCAGTCAGTGTCTGAGAGGTCATATTATTTATACCAGTCAGTGTCTGAGAGGTCATATTATTTATACCAGTCAGTGTCTGAGAGGTCATATTATTTATACCAGTCAGTGAGAGGTCATATTATTTATACCAGTCAGTGTCTGAGAGGTCATATTATTTATACCAGTCAGTGTCTGAGAGGTCATATTATTTATAGTCCTGAGAGTCATATTATTTATACCAGTCTGAGAGGTCATATTATTTATACCAGTCAGTGTCTGAGAGGTCATATTATTTATACCAGTCAGTGTCTGAGAGGTCATATTATTTATACCAGTCAGTGTCAGGTCATATTATTTATACCAGTCAGTGAGAGGTCATATTATTTATACCAGTCAGTGTCTGAGAGTGTCTGAGAGGTCATATTATTTATACCAGTCAGTGTCTGAGAGGTCATATTATTTATACCAGTCAGTGAGAGGTCATATTATTTATACCAGTCAGTGTCTGAGAGGTCATATTATTTATACCAGTCAGTGTCTGAGAGGTCATATTATTTATA
>NW_026284584.1:0-14719 GCF_023373465.1 Oncorhynchus keta
TACCAGTGTAGGTCTAATACCAGGTCTAATACCAGGTCTAATACCAGTGTAGGTCTAATACCAGGTCTAATACCAGTGTAGGTCTAATACCAGGTCTAATACCAGGTCTAATAACAGGTCTAATACCAGTGTAGGTCTAATAATAGGTCTAATAACAGGTCTAATAACAGGTCTAATACCAGTGTAGGTCTAATAACAGGTCTAATAACAGGTCTAATAACAGGTCTAATAACAGGTCTAATACCAGTGTAGGTCTAATAACAGGTCTAATACCAGTGTAGGTCTAATAACAGGTCTAATAACAGGTCTAATAACAGGTCTAATACCAGTGTAGGTCTAATAACAGGTCTAATAACAGGTCTAATAACAGGTCTAATAACAGGTCTAATACCAGTGTAGGTCTAATAACAGGTCTAATACCAGTGTAGGTCTAATACCAGGTCTAATACCAGTGTAGGTCTAATACCAGTGTAGGTCTAATACCAGGTCTAATACCAGTGTAGGTCTAATACCAGGTCTAATTTTTATTTCACCTTTATTTAACCAGGTAGGCTAGTTGAGAACAGGTTCTCATTTGCAACTGCGACCTGGCCAAGATAAAGCATAGCAGTGTGAACACGCAACACAGAGTTACACATGGAGTAAACAATTAACAAGTCAATAACACAGTAGAAAAAAAAGGGGAGTCTATATACATTGTGTGCAAAAGGCATGAGGAGGTAGGCGAATAATTACAATTTAGCAGATTAACACTGGAGTGATAAATTATCAGATGGTCATGTGCAGGTAGAGATACTGGTGTGCAAAAGAGCAGAAAAGTAAATAAATAAAAAGTGTGGGGATGAGGTAGGTAAATTGGGTGGGCTATTTACCGATGGACTATGTATAGCTGCAGCGATCGGTTAGCTGCTCAGATAGCACATGTTTGAAGTTGGTGAGGGAGATAAAAGTCTCCAACTTCAGCGATTTTTGCAATTCGTTCCAGTCACAGGCAGCAGAGTACTGGAACGAAAGGCGGCCGAATGAGGTGTTGGCTTTAGGGATGATCAGTGAGATACACCTGCTGGAGCGCGTGCTACGGGTGGGTGTTGCCATCGTGACCAGTGAACTGAGATAAGGCGGAGCTTTACCTAGCATGGACTTGTAGATGACCTGGAGCCAGTGGGTCTGACGACGAATATGTAGCGAGGGCCAGCCGACTAGAGCATACAGGTCGCAGTGGTGGGAGTTGTATAAGGTGCTTTAGTAACAAAACGGATGGCACTGTGATAAACTGCATCCAGTTTGCTGAGTAGAGTATAGGAAGCTATTTTGTAGATGACATCGCCGAAGTCGAGGATCGGTAGGATAGTCAGTTTTACCAGGGTAAGTTTGGCGGTGTGAGTGAAGGAGGCTTTGTTGCGAAATAGAAAGCTGATTCTAGATTTGATTTTGGATTGGAGATGTTTGGTATGAGTCTGGAAGGAGAGTTTACAGTCTAGCCAGACACCTAGGTACTTATAGATGTCCACATATTCTAGGTCGGAACCATCCAGGGTGGTGATGCTAGTCGGGCATGCGGGTGCAGGCAGCGAACGGTTGAAAAGCATGCATTTGGTTTTACTAGCGTTTAAGAGCAGTTGGAGGCCACGGAAGGAGTTTTGTATGGCACAGTGTCCAAGGAATGGCCAGAAGTATACAGAATGGTGTCTGTGTAGAGGTGGATCAGGGAATCTCCTGCAGCAAGAGCAACATCATTGATATATACAGAGAAAAGAGTCGGCCCGAGAATTGAACCCTGTGGCACCCCCATAGAGACTGCCAGAGGACCGGACAACATGCCCTCCGATTTGACACACTGAACTCTGTCTGAAAAGTAGTTGGTGAACCAGGCAAGGCAGTCATTAGAAAAACCGAGGCTACTGAGTCTGCCGATAAGAATATGGTGATTGACAGAGTCGAAAACCTTGGCCAGGTCGATGAAGACGGCTGGACAGTACTGTCTTTTATCGATGGCGATTATGATATCGCTTAGTACCTTGAGCGTGGCTGAGGTGCACATGTGACCGGTTCGGAAACCAGATTGCACAGCGGAGAAGGTACGGTGGGATTCGAGATGGCCAGTGATCTGTTTGTTGACTTGGCTTTCGAAGACCTTAGTTAGGCAGGGTAGAATGGATAATGGTCTGTAACAGTTTGGTTCCAGGGTGTATCCCCCTTTGAAGAGGGGGATGACCGCGGCAGCTTTCCAGTCCTTGGGGATCTCAGACGATATGAAAGAGGTTGAACAGGCTAGTAATAGGGGTTGCGACAATGGCGGCGGATAGTTTCAGAAATAGAGGGTCCAGATTGTCACGCCCAGCTGATTTGTACGGGTCCAGGTTTTGCAGCTCTTTCAGAACATCTGCTATATGGATTTGGGTAAAGGAGAAGCTGGGGAGGCTTGGGCGAGTAGCTGTTGGCCGAGGTTGGAGTAGCCAGGAGGAAGGCATGGCCAACCGTTGAGAAATGCTTGTTGAAGTTTTCGATTATCATGGATTTATCGGTGGTGATTGTGTTACCTAGCCTCAGTGCAGTGGGCAGCTGGGAGGAGGTGCTCTTGTTCTCCATGGACTTTACAGTGTCCCAGAACTTTTTGGAGTTAGAGCTACAGGATGAAAATTTCTGCTTGAAAAAGCTAGCCTTTGCTTTCCTGACTGACTGCGTGTATTGGTTCCTGACTTCCCTGAACAGTTGCATATCGCGGGGACTATTCGATGCTATTGCAGTCCGCCACAGGATGTTTTTGTGCTGGTCGAGGGCAGTTAGGTCTGGTTTGAACCAGGGGCTGTATCTGTTCTTAGTTCTGCATTTTTTTGAACGGAGCATGCTTATCCAATAACAGTGCAGGTCTAATAACAGCTCCATAACAGTGTAGGTGCACATTCTTGCAATGTGAATGGTATAGTTGAGCATCATTCATTGTCTTAAAACCTCTTGCTTTAGAATGGTCAGTCTGGAGGCTTTTTGTTTGTTTTTAATCATCAACAGTATTGACAACATCCACTGCCTTCAGTCTTTGCGGAAGCTGGAGAATATCCGCCTGAAAGACAACACCTATAATTACACCAACCCAGGTGAGTCTTTCCATTACATTTCGATGGTTTAAAAAAATAAAATATTAACTAATACGACATCATCTTGTAGGGTTTATAGACTGACATCCTCTGGTTGGGTTTATAGACTGACATCCTCTGGTTGGGTTTATAGACTGACATCCTCTGGTCGGGTTTATAGACTGACATCTGGTCGGGTTTATAGACATCATCTGGTTGGGTTTATAGACTGACATCATCTGGTTCTGTTTATAGACTGACATCATCTGGTCGGGTTTATAGACTGACATCCTCTGGTCGGGTTTATAGACTGACATCCTCTGGTCGCGTTTATAGACTGACATCCTCTGGTCGCGTTTATAGACTGACATCCTCTGGTCGCGTTTATAGACTGACATCATCTGGTCGCGTTTATAGACTGACATCATCTGGTCGCGTTTACAGACTGACATCATCTGGTCGGGTTTATAGACTGACATCATCTGGTCGGGTTTACAGACTGACATCATCTGGTCGGGTTTATAGACTGACATCATCTGGTCGGGTTTATAGACTGACATCATGTTTATAGACTGACATCATCTGGTCGGGTTTATAGACTGACATCATCTGGTCGGGTTTACAGACTGACATCATCAGGTTCGGTTTACAGACTGACATCATCTGGTCGGGTTTATAGACTGACATCATCTGGTCGGGTTTATAGACTGACATCATCTGGTCGGGTTTATAGACTGACATCATGTTTATAGACTGACATCATCTGGTCGGGTTTATAGACTGACATCATCTGGTCGGGTTTATAGACTGACATCATGTTTATAGACTGACATCATCTGGTCGGGTTTATAGACTGACATCATCTGGTCGGGTTTATAGACTGACATCATCTGGTCGGGTTTATAGACTGACATCATCTGGTCGGGTTTATAGACTGACATCATCTGGTCGGGTTTATAGACTGACATCATCTGGTCGGGTTTATAGACTGACATCATCTGGTCGGGTTTATAGACTGACATCATCTGGTCGGGTTTACAGACTGACATCATCAGGTTCGGTTTACAGACTGACATCATCTGGTTGGGTTTATAGACTGACATCATCTGGTTGGGTTTATAGACTGACATCATGTTTATAGACTGACATCATCTGGTTAGGTTTATAGACTGACATCATGTTTATAGACTGACATCATCTGGTCGGGTTTATAGACTGACATCATCTGGTTGGGTTTATAGACTGACATCATCTGGTTGGGTTTATAGACTGACATCATGTTTATAGACTGACATCATCTGGTCGGGTTTATAGACTGACGTCATCTGGTCGGGTTTATAGACTGACGTCATCTGGTCGGGTTTATAGACTGACGTCATCTGGTCGGGTTTATAGACTGACGTCATCTGGTCGGGTTTATAGACTGACATCCTCTGCTCGGGTTTATAGACTGACATCATCTGGTCGGGTTTATAGACTGACATCATCTGGACGGGTTTATAGACTGACAACATCTGGTCGGGTTTATAGACTGACAACATCTGGTCGGGTTTATAGACTGACAACATCTGTCGGGTTTATAGACTGACATCATCTGGTCGGGTTTACAGACTGACATCATCAGGTTCGGTTTACAGACTGACATCATCTGGTCGGGTTTATAGACTGACATCATCTGGTCGGGTTTATAGACTGACATCATCTGGTCGGGTTTATAGACTGACATCATCTGGTCGGGTTTATAGACTGACATCATGTTTATAGACTGACATCATCTGGTCGGGTTTATAGACTGACATCATCTGGTCGGGTTTATAGACTGACATCATCTGGTCGGGTTTATAGACTGACATCATCTGGTCGGGTTTATAGACTGACATCATCTGGTCGGGTTTATAGACTGACATCATCTGGTCGGGTTTATAGACTGACATCATCTGGTCGGGTTTATAGACTGACATCATCTGGTCGGGTTTATAGACTGACATCATCTGGTCGGGTTTATAGACTGACATCATCTGGTCGGGTTTATAGACTGACATCATCTGGTCGGGTTTATAGACTGACATCATCTGGTCGGGTTTATAGACTGACATCATCTGGTCGGGTTTATAGACTGACATCATCTGGTCGGGTTTACAGACTGACATCATCAGGTTCGGTTTACAGACTGACATCATCTGGTCGGGTTTATAGACTGACATCATCTGGTTGGGTTTATAGACTGACATCATGTTTATAGACTGACATCATCTGGTCGGGTTTATAGACTGACATCATCTGGTCGGGTTTATAGACTGACATCATCTGGTCGGGTTTATAGACTGACATCATCTGGTCGGGTTTACAGACTGACATCATCTGGTCGGGTTTACAGACTGACATCATCTGGTCGGGTTTACAGACTGACATCATCTGGTCGGGTTTATAGACTGACGTCATCTGGTCGGGTTTATAGACTGACGTCATCTGGTCGGGTTTATAGACTGGCGTCATCTGGTCGGGTTTATAGACTGACGTCATCTGGTCGGGTTTATAGACTGACATCCTCTGGTCGGGTTTATAGACTGACATCCTCTGGTCGGGTTTATAGACTGACATCATCTGGTCGGGTTTATAGACTGACATCATCTGGACGGGTTTATAGACTGACAACATCTGGACGGGTTTATAGACTGACAACATCTGGACGGGTTTATAGACTGACAACATCTGGTCGGGTTTATAGACTGACATCATCTGGTCGGGTTTATAGACTGACATCATCTGGTCGGGTTTATAGACTGACATCATCTGGTCGGGTTTATAGACTGACATCATCTGGTCGGGTTTATAGACTGACATCATCTGGTCGGGTTTATAGACTGACATCATCTGGTCGGGTTTATAGACTGACATCATCATCTGGTCGGGTTTATAGACTGACATCATCTGGTCGGGTTTATAGACTGACATCATCTGGTCGGGTTTATAGACTGACATCATCTGGTCGCGTTTATAGACTGACATCATCTGGTCGCGTTTATAGACTGACATCATCTGGTCGCGTTTATAGACTGACATCATCTGGTCGCGTTTACAGACTGACATCATCTGGTCGGGTTTACAGACTGACATCATCAGGTTCGGTTTACAGACTGACATCATCTGGTTGGGTTTATAGACTGACATCATCTGGTTGGGTTTATAGACTGACATCATGTTTATAGACTGACATCATCTGGTCGGGTTTATAGACTGACGTCATCTGGTCGGGTTATAGACTGGCGTCATCTGGTCGGGTTTATAGACTGACGTCATCTGGTCGGGTTTATAGACTGACATCCTCTGGTCGGGTTTATAGACTGACATCCTCTGCTCGGGTTTATAGACTGACATCATCTGGTCGGGTTTATAGACTGACATCATCTGGACGGGTTTATAGACTGACAACATCTGGACGGGTTTATAGACTGACAACATCTGGTCGGGTTTATAGACTGACAACATCTGGTCGGGTTTATAGACTGACATCATCTGGTCGGGTTTACAGACTGACATCATCAGGTTCGGTTTACAGACTGACATCATCTGGTCGGGTTTATAGACTGACATCATCTGGTCGGGTTTATAGACTGACATCATCTGGTCGGGTTTATAGACTGACATCATCTGGTCGGGTTTATAGACTGACATCATGTTTATAGACTGACATCATCTGGTCGGGTTTATAGACTGACATCATCTGGTCGGGTTTATAGACTGACATCATCTGGTCGGGTTTATAGACTGACATCATCTGGTCGGGTTTATAGACTGACATCATCTGGTCGGGTTTATAGACTGACATCATCTGGTCGGGTTTATAGACTGACATCATCTGGTCGGGTTTATAGACTGACATCATCTGGTCGGGTTTATAGACTGACATCCTCTGGTCGGGTTTATAGACTGACATCATCTGGTCGGGTTTATAGACTGACATCATCTGGTCGGGTTTATAGACTGACATCATCTGGTCGGGTTTATAGACTGACATCATCTGGTCGCGTTTATAGACTGACATCATCTGGTCGCGTTTATAGACTGACATCATGTTTATAGACTGACATCATGTTTATAGACTGACATCATCTGGTTGGGTTTATAGACTGACATCATGTTTATAGACTGACATCATCTGGTCGGGTTAATAGACTGACATCATCTGGTCGGGTTAATAGACTGACATCATCTGGTCGGGTTTATAGACTGACATCATCTGGTCGGGTTTACAGACTGACATCATCTGGTCGGGTTTACAGACTGACATCATCTGGTCGGGTTTACAGACTGACATCATCTGGTCGGGTTTATAGACTGACGTCATCTGGTCGGGTTTATAGACTGACGTCATCTGGTCGGGTTTATAGACTGCGTCATCTGGTCGGGTTTATAGACTGGCGTCATCTGGTCGGGTTTATAGACTGACATCCTCTGGTCGGGTTTATAGACTGACATCCTCTGGTCGGGTTTATAGACTGACATCATCTGGTCGGGTTTATAGACTGACATCATCTGGCCGAAGGTTTATAGACTGACAACATCTGGACGGGTTTATAGACTGACAACATCTGGACGGGTTTATAGACTGACAACATCTGGTCGGGTTTATAGACTGACATCATCTGGTCGGGTTTATAGACTGACATCATCTGGTCGGGTTTATAGACTGACATCATCTGGTCGGGTTTATAGACTGACATCATCTGGTCGGGTTTATAGACTGACATCATCTGGTCGGGTTTATAGACTGACATCATCTGGTCGGGTTTATAGACTGACATCATCTGGTCGGGTTTATAGACTGACATCATCTGGTCGGGTTTATAGACTGACATCATCTGGTCGCGTTTATAGACTGACATCATCTGGTCGCGTTTATAGACTGACATCATCTGGTCGCGTTTATAGACTGACATCATCTGGTCGCGTTTATAGACTGACATCATCTGGTCGCGTTTACAGACTGACATCATCTGGTCGGGTTTACAGACTGACATCATCAGGTTCGGTTTACAGACTGACATCATCTGGTCGGGTTTATAGACTGACATCATCTGGTCGCGTTTATAGACTGACATCATCTGGTCGCGTTTATAGACTGACATCATCTGGTCGCGTTTATAGACTGACATCATCTGGTCGCGTTTACAGACTGACATCATCAGGTTCGGTTTACAGACTGACATCATCTGGTCGGGTTTATAGACTGACATCATCTGGTCGGGTTTATAGACTGACATCATGTTTATAGACTGACATCATCTGGTTCTGTTTATAGACTGACATCATCTGGTCGGGTTTATAGACTGACATCATCTGGTCGCGTTTATAGACTGACATCATCTGGTCGCGTTTATAGACTGACATCATCTGGTCGCGTTTATAGACTGACATCATCTGGTCGCGTTTATAGACTGACATCATCTGGTCGCGTTTACAGACTGACATCATCTGGTCGGGTTTACAGACTGACATCATCAGGTTCGGTTTACAGACTGACATCATCTGGTCGGGTTTATAGACTGACATCATCTGGTCGGGTTTATAGACTGACATCATGTTTATAGACTGACATCATCTGGTTCTGTTTATAGACTGACATCATCTGGTCGGGTTTATAGACTGACATCATCTGGTCGGGTTTATAGACTGACACCATCTGGTCGGGTTTACAGACTGACATCATCTGGTCGGGTTTACAGACTGACGTCATCTGGTCGGGTTTACAGACTGGCGTCATCTGGTCGTGGGTTTACAGACTGACGTCATCTGGTCGGGGTTTACAGACTGACGTCATCTGGTCGGGTTTATAGACTGACGTCATCTGGTCGGGTTTATAGACTGACGTCATCTGGTTGGGTTTATAGACTGACGTCATCTGGTTGGGTTTATAGACTGACATCATCTGGTCGGGTTTACAGACTGACATCATCTGGTCGGGTTTATACACTGACATCATCTGGTCGGGTTTATACACTGACATCATCTGGTCGGGTTTATACACTGACATCATCTGGTCGGGTTTATAGACTGACATCATCTGGTCGGGTTTATAGACTGACATCATCTGGTCGGGTTTATAGACTGACATCATCTGGTCGGGTTTATAGACTGACATCATCTGGTCGGGTTTATAGACTGACATCATGTTTATAGACTGACATCATCTGGTTGGGTTTATAGACTGACATCATCTGGTCGGGTTTATAGACTGACATCATGTTTATATACTGACATCTGGTTGGGTTTATAGAATGACATCATCTGGTTCTGTTTATAGACTGACATCATGTTTATATACTGACATCATATGTTTGGGTTTATAGACTGACATCATCTGGTTGGGTTTATAGACTGACGTCATCTGGTCGGGTTTACAGACTGACGTCATCTGGTCGGGTTTACAGACTGACGTCATCTGGTCGGGTTTACAGACTGACGTCATCTGGTCGGGTTTATAGACTGACGTCATCTGGTCGGGTTTATAGACTGACGCGTCATCTGGTCGGGTTTATAGACTGACATCATCTGGTCGGGTTTATAGACTGACATCATCTGGTCGGGTTTATAGACTGACATCATCTGGTCGGGTTTATAGACTGACATCATCTGGTCGGGTTTATAGACTGACATCATCTGGTCGGGTTTATAGACTGACATCATGTTTATAGACTGACATCATCTGGTTGGGTTTATAGACTGACATCATCTGGTCGGGTTTATAGACTGACATCATGTTTATATACTGACATCTGGTTGGGTTTATAGACTGACATCATGTTTATAGACTGACATCATCTGGTCGGGTTTATAGAATGACATCATCTGGTTCTGTTTATAGACTGACATCATGTTTATATACTGACATCATATGTTTGGGTTTATAGACTGACATCATCTGGTTGGGTTTATAGACTGACATCATCTGGTCGGGTTTATAGACTGACATCATCTGGTCGGGTTTATAGACTGACATCATGTTTATATACTGACATCATATGTTTGGGTTTATAGACTGACATCATCTGGTTGGGTTTATAGACTGACATCATCTGGTTGGGTTTATAGACTGACATCATCTGGTTCTGTTTATAGACTGACATCATCTGGTCGGGTTTATAGACTGACATCATCTTGTAGGGTTTATAGACTGACATCATCTTGTAGGGTTTATAGACTGACATCCTCTGGTTGGGTTTATAGACTGACATCATGTTTATAGACTGACATCATCTGGTCGGGTTAATAGACTGACATGTTTATAGACTGACATCATCTGGTCGCGTTTATAGACTGACATCATCTGGTCGCGTTTATAGACTGACATCATCTGGTCGCGTTTACAGACTGACATCATCTGGTCGGGTTTACAGACTGACATCATCAGGTTCGGTTTACAGACTGACATCATCTGGTTGGGTTTATAGACTGACATCATCTGGTTGGGTTTATAGACTGACATCATGTTTATAGACTGACATCATCTGGTCGGGTTTATAGACTGGACGTCATCTGGTCGGGTTTATAGACTGGCGTCATCTGGTCGGGTTATAGACTGACGTCATCTGGTCGGGTTTATAGACTGACATCCTCTGGTCGGGTTTATAGACTGACATCCTCTGCTCGGGTTTATAGACTGACATCATCTGGTCGGGTTTATAGACTGACATCATCTGGACGGGTTTATAGACTGACAACATCTGGACGGGTTTATAGACTGACAACATCTGGTCGGGTTTATAGACTGACAACATCTGGTCGGGTTTATAGACTGACATCATCTGGTCGGGTTTACAGACTGACATCATCAGGTTCGGTTTACAGACTGACATCATCTGGTCGGGTTTATAGACTGACATCATCTGGTCGGGTTTATAGACTGACATCATCTGGTCGGGTTTATAGACTGACATCATCTGGTCGGGTTTATAGACTGACATCATGTTTATAGACTGACATCATCTGGTCGGGTTTATAGACTGACATCATCTGGTCGGGTTTATAGACTGACATCATCTGGTCGGGTTTATAGACTGACATCATCTGGTCGGGTTTATAGACTGACATCATCTGGTCGGGGTTTATAGACTGACATCATCTGGTCGGGTTTATAGACTGACATCATCTGGTCGGGTTTATAGACTGACATCATCTGGTCGGGTTTATAGACTGACATCATCTGGTCGGGTTTATAGACTGACATCATCTGGTCGGGTTTATAGACTGACATCATCTGGTCGGGTTTATAGACTGACATCATCTGGTCGGGTTTATAGACTGACATCATCTGGTCGGGTTTATAGACTGACATCATCTGGTCGGGGTTTACAGACTGACATCATCAGGAGTTCGGTTTACAGACTGACATCATCTGGTCGGGTTTATAGACTGACATCATCTGGTTGGGTTTATAGACTGACATCATGTTTATAGACTGACATCATCTGGTCGGGTTTATAGACTGACATCATCTGGTCGGGTTTATAGACTGACATCATCTGGTCGGGTTATAGACTGACATCATCTGGTCGGGTTTACAGACTGACATCATCTGGTCGGGTTTACAGACTGACGTCATCTGGTCGGGTTTACAGACTGACGTCATCTGGTCGGGATTTATAGACTGACGTCATCTGGTCGGGTTTATAGACTGACGTCATCTGGTCGGGTTTATAGACTGACGTCATCTGGTCGGGTTTATAGACCGACGTCATCTGGTCGGGTTTATAGACTGACATCCTCTGGTCGGGTTTATAGACTGACATCCTCTGGTCGGGTTTATAGACTGACATCATCTGGTCGGGTTTATAGACTGACATCATCTGGACGGGTTTATAGACTGACAACATCTGGACGGGTTTATAGACTGACAACATCTGGACGGGTTTATAGACTGACAACATCTGGTCGGGTTTATAGACTGACATCATCTGGTCGGGTTTATAGACTGACATCATCTGGTCGGGTTTATAGACTGACATCATCTGGTCGGGTTTATAGACTGACATCATCTGGTCGGGTTTATAGACTGACATCATCTGGTCGGGTTTATAGACTGACATCATCTGGTCGGGTTTATAGACTGACATCATCTGGTCGGGTTTATAGACTGACATCATCTGGTCGGGTTTATAGACTGACATCATCTGGTCGCGTTTATAGACTGACATCATCTGGTCGCGTTTATAGACTGACATCATCTGGTCGCGTTTATAGACTGACATCATCTGGTCGCGTTTATAGACTGACATCATCTGGTCGCGTTTACAGACTGACATCATCTGGTCGGGTTTACAGACTGACATCATCAGGTTCGGTTTACAGACTGACATCATCTGGTCGGGTTTATAGACTGACATCATCTGGTCGCGTTTATAGACTGACATCATCTGGTCGCGTTTATAGACTGACATCATCTGGTCGCGTTTATAGACTGACATCATCTGGTCGCGTTTACAGACTGACATCATCAGGTTCGGGTTTACAGACTGACATCATCTGGTCGGGTTTATAGACTGACATCATCTGGTCGGGTTTATAGACTGACATCATGTTTATAGACTGACATCATCTGGTTCTGTTTATAGACTGACATCATCTGGTCGGGTTTATAGACTGACATCATCTGGTCGCGTTTATAGACTGACATCATCTGGTCGCGTTTATAGACTGACATCATCTGGTCGCGTTTATAGACTGACATCATCTGGTCGCGTTTATAGACTGACATCATCTGGTCGCGTTTACAGACTGACATCATCTGGTCGGGTTTACAGACTGACATCATCAGGTTCGGTTTACAGACTGACATCATCTGGTCGGGTTTATAGACTGACATCATCTGGTGTGGTTATAGACTGACATCATGTTTATAGACTGACATCATCTGGTTCTGTTTATAGACTGACATCATCTGGTCGGGTTTATAGACTGACATCATCTGGTCGGGTTTATAGACTGACACCATCTGGTCGGGTTTACAGACGGACATCATCTGGTCGGGTTTACAGACTGACGTCATCTGGTCGGGTTTACAGACTGACGTCATCTGGTCGGGTTACAGACTGACGTCATCTGGTCGGGTTTACAGACTGACGTCATCTGGTCGGGTTTATAGACTGACGTCATCTGGTCGGGTTTATAGACTGACGTCATCTGGTTGGGTTTATAGACTGACGTCATCTGGTTGGGTTTATAGACTGACATCATCTGGTCGGGTTTACAGACTGACATCATCTGGTCGGGTTTATACACTGACATCATCTGGTCGGGTTTATACACTGACATCATCTGAGTCGGGTTTATACACTGACATCATCTGGTCGGGTTTATAGACTGACATCATCTGGTCGGGTTTATAGACTGACATCATCTGGTCGGGTTTATAGACTGACATCATCTGGTCGGGTTTATAGACTGACATCATGTTTATAGACTGACATCATCTGGTTGGGTTTATAGACTGACATCATCTGGTCGGGTTTATAGACTGACATCATGTTTATATACTGACATCTGGTTGGGTTTATAGAATGACATCATCTGGTTCTGTTTATAGACTGACATCATGTTTATATACTGACATCATATGTTTGGGTTTATAGACTGACATCATCTGGTTGGAGTTTATAGACTGACGTCATCTGGTCGGGTTTACAGACTGACGTCATCTGGTGGGTTTACAGACTGACGTCATCTGGTCGGGTTTACAGACTGACGTCATCTGGTCGTGGGTTTATAGACTGACGCTATCTGGTCGGGTTTATAGACTGACGTCATCTGGTCGGGTTTATAGACTGACATCATCTGGTCGGGTTTATAGACTGACATCATCTGGTCGGGTTTATAGACTGACATCATCTGAGTGGGTTTATAGACTGACATCATCTGGTCGGGTTTATAGACTGACATCATCTGGTCGGGTTTATAGACTGACATCATGTTTATAGACTGACATCATCTGGTTGGGTTTATAGACTGACATCATCTGGTGGGTTTATAGACTGACATCATGTTTATATACTGACATCTGGTTGGGTTTATAGACTGACATCATGTTTATAGACTGACATCATCTGGTCGGGTTTATAGAATGACATCATCTGGTTCTGTTTATAGACTGACATCATGTTTATATACTGACATCATATGTTTGGGTTTATAGACTGACATCATCTGGTTGGGTTTATAGACTGACATCATCTGGTCGGGGTTTATAGACTGACATCATCTGGTCGGGTTTATAGACTGACATCATGTTATATACTGACATCATATGTTTGGGTTTATAGACTGACATCATCTGGTTGGGTTTATAGACTGACATCATCTGGTTGGGTTTATAGACTGACATCATCTGGTTCTGTTTATAGACTGACATCATCTGGTGGTTTTATAGACTGACATCATCTTGTAGGGTTTATAGACTGACATCATCTTGTAGGGTTTATAGACTGACATCCTCTGGTTGGGTTTATAGACTGACATCATGTTTATAGACTGACATCATCTGGTCGGGTTAATAGACTGACATGTTTATAGACTGACATCATCTGGTTGGGTTTATAGACTGACATCATGTTTATATACTGACATCACCTGGTCGGGTTAATAGACTGACA
>NW_026284585.1:0-14113 GCF_023373465.1 Oncorhynchus keta
TACCATAACAACTGGGAGGATATTACCATAACAGATGGGAGGACATTACCATAACAGCTGGGAGGACATTACCATAACAGCTGGGAGGACATTACCATAACAGCTGGTAGGACATTACCATAACAACTGGGAGGACATTACCATAACAGATGGGAGGACATTACCATAACAGATGGGACGACATTACCATAACAGCTGGTAGGACATTACCATAACAACTGGGAGGACATTACCATAACAGCTGGTAGGACATTACCATAACAACTGGTAGGGCATTACCATAACAGATGGGAGGACATTACCATAACAACTGGTAGGACATTACCATAACAACTGGTAGGACATTACCATAACAGCTGGGAGGACATTACCATAACAGATGGGAGGACATTACCATAACAGATGGGAGTACATTACCATAACAGATGGGAGGACATTACCATAACAACTGGGAGGACATTACCATAACAACTGGGAGGACATTACCATAACAGATGGGAGTACATTACCATAACAACTGGGAGGACATTACCATAACAACTGGGAGGATATTACCATAACAGATGGGAGGACATTACCATAACAGCTGGGAGGACATTACCATAACAGATGGGACGACATTACCATAACAGCTGGTAGGACATTACCATAACAACTGGGAGGACATTACCATAACAGCTGGGAGGACATTACCATAACAGATGGGAGGACATTACCATAACAACTGGGAGGACATTACCATAACAGATGGGAGGACATTACCATAACAGATGGGAGGACATTACCATAACAGCTGGGAGGACATTACCATAACAGCTGGGAGGACATTACCATAACAGCTGGTAGGACATTACCATAACAACTGGGAGGACATTACCATAACAGATGGGAGGACATTACCATAACAGATGGGACGACATTACCATAACAGCTGGTAGGACATTACCATAACAACTGGGAGGACATTACCATAACAGCTGGTAGGACATTACCATAACAGATGGGACGACATTACCATAACAGCTGGTAGGACATTACCATAACAATTGGGAGGACATTACCATAACAGATGGGAGGACATTACCATAACAGAGGACATTACCATAACAACTGGGGAGGATATTATAACAGATACCATAACAGCTGGGAACAGGGAGGACATTACCAGATAGGACATTACCATAACAGCTGGGAGGACATTACCATAACAACTAGGGAGGACATTACCATAACAGCTGGGAGGACATTACCATAACAGATGGGAGGACATTACCATAACAACTGGAGGACATTACCATAACAACTGGGAGGATATTACCATAACAGATGGGAGTACATTACCATAACAGCTGGGAGGACATTACCATAACAGCTGGTAGGGCATTACCATAACAACTGGGAGGACATTACCATAACAGATGGGAGGACATTACCATAACAGATGGGACGACATTACCATAACAGCTGGTAGGACATTACCATAACAATTGGGAGGGCATTACCATAACAGATGGGAGGACATTACCATAACAGCTGGTAGGACATTACCATAACAACTGGGAGGACATTACCATAACAGATGGGAGGACATTACCATAACAGATGGGACGACATTACCATAACAGCTGGTAGGACATTACCATAACAACTGGGAGGACATTACCATAACAGCTGGGAGGACATTACCATAACAGATGGGAGGACATTACCATAACAGATGGGAGGACATTACCATAACAGCTGGGAGGACATTACCATAACAACTGGGAGGACATTACCATAACAGCTGGTAGGACATTACCATAACAACTGGGAGGACATTACCATAACAGCTGGGAGGATATTACCATAACCGATGGGAGGACATTACCATAACAGCTGGGAGGACATTACCATAACAGATGGGACGACATTACCATAACAGCTGGTAGGACATTACCATAACAACTGGGAGGACATTACCATAACAGCTGGGAGGACATTACCATAACAGATGGGAGGACATTACCATAACAGCTGGGAGGACATTACCATAACAACTGGGAGGATATTACCATAACAGATGGGAGGACATTACCATAACAGCTGGGAGGACATTACCATAACAGCTGGGAGGACATTACCATAACAGCTGGTAGGACATTACCATAACAACTGGGAGGACATTACCATAACAGCTGGGAGGACATTACCATAACAGATGGGAGGACATTACCATAACAGCTGGTAGGACATTACCATAACAACTGGGAGGACATTTACCATTACCATAACAACTGGTAGGGCATTACCATAACAGATGGGAGGACATTACCATAACAACTGGTAGGACATTACCATAACAACTGGTAGGACATTACCATAACAGCTGGGAGGACATTACCATAACAGATGGGAGGACATTACCATAACAGATGGGAGTACATTACATAACAGATAACATAACAACTGGGAGGACATTACCATAACAGATGGGAGTACATTACCATAACAACTGGGAGGACATTACCATAACAACTGGGAGGACATTACCATAACAGATGGGAGGACATTACCATAACAACTGGGAGGATATTACCATAACAGATGACATTACCATAACAGCTGGACATTACCATAACAGATGGGACGACATTACCATAACAGCAGACATTACCATAACAACTGGGAGGACATTACCATAACAGATGGGAGGACATTACCATAACAACTGGGAGGACATTACCATAACAGATGGGAGGACATTACCATAACAGACATTACCATAACAGCTGGGAGGACATTACCATAACAGCTGGGAGGACATTACCATAACAGCTGGTAGGACATTACCATAACAACTGGGAGGACATTACCATAACAGATGGGAGGACATTACCATAACAGATACCATAACAGCTGGTAGGACATTACCATAACAACTGGGAGGACATTACCATAACAGCTGGTAGGACATTACCATAACAGATGGGACGACATTACCATAACAGCTGGTAGGACATTACCATAACAACTGGGAGGACATTACCATAACAGATGGGAGGACATTACATAACAGATAACACAGCTGGAGGACATTACCATAACAACTGGGAGGACATTACCATAACAGCTGGGAGGACATTACCATAACAGATGGGAGGACATTACCATAACAGCTGGGAGGACATTACCATAACAACTGGGAGGACATTACCATAACAGCTGGGAGGACATTACCATAACAGATGGGAGGATATTACCATAACAGATGGGAGGACATTACCATAACAGCTGGGAGGACATTACCATAACAACTGGGAGGATATTACCATAACAGATGGGAGGACATTACCATAACAGCTGGGAGGACATTACCATAACAGCTGGTAGGACATTACCATAACAAGTGGGAGGACATTACCATAACAGATGGGAGGACATTACCATAACAGCTGGTATGACATTACCATAACAACTGGGAGGACATTACCATAACAGCTGGTAGGACATTACCATAACTACTGGTAGGGCATTACCATAACAGATGGGAGGACATTACCATAACAACTGGTAGGACATTACCATAACAACTGGTAGTACATTACCATAACAGCTGGGAGGACATTACCATAACAGATGGGAGGACATTACCATAACAGATGGGAGGACATTACCATAACAGCTGGTATGACATTACCATAACAACTGGGAGGACATTACCATAACAGCTGGTAGGACATTACCATAACAACTGGTAGGGCATTACCATAACAACTGGTAGGACATTACCATAACAACTGGGAGGATATTACCATAACAACTGGGAGGACATTACCATAACAACTGGGAGGACATTACCATTACAACTGGGAGGATATTACCATAACAGATGGGAGGACATTACCATAACAACTGGGAGGACATTACCATAACAGATGGGAGGAGATTACCATAACAGATGGGACGACGTTACCATAACAGCTGGTAGGACATTACCATAACAACTGGGAGGATATTACCATAACAGCTGGGAGGACATTACCATAACAGATGGGAGGAGATTACCATAACAGATGGGACGACGTTACCATAACAGCTGGTAGGACATTACCATAACAACTGGGAGGACATTACCATAACAGCTGGGAGGACATTACCATAACAGCTGGGAGGACATTACCATAACAACTGGGAGGATATTACCATAACAGATGGGAGGACATTACCATAACAGCTGGGAGGACATTACCATAACAGATGGGAGGACATTACCATAACAACTGGGAGGATATTACCATAACAACTGGGAGGATATTACCATAACAGATGGGAGGACATTACCATAACAGCTGGGAGGACATTACCATAACAGATGGGAGGACATTACCATAACAACTGGGAGGATATTACCATAACAACTGGGAGGATATTACCATAACAGATGGGAGGACATTACCATTACAACTGGGAGGATATTACCATAACAGATGGGAGGACATTACCATAACAACTGGGAGGATATTACCATAACAGATGGGAGGACATTACCATAACAGCTGGGAGGACATTACCATAACAACTGGGAGGATATTACCATAACAGATGGGAGGACATTACCATAACAGCTGGGAGGACATTACCATAACAGCTGGTAGGACATTACCATAACAACTGGGAGGACATTACCATAACAGATGCGAGGACATTACCATAACAGCTGGTATGACATTACCATAACAACTGGGAGGACATTACCATAACAGCTGGTAGGACATTACCATAACAACTGGTAGGGCATTACCATAACAGATGGGAGGACATTACCATAACAACTGGTAGGACATTACCATAACAACTGGTAGTACATTACCATAACAGCTGGGAGGACATTACCATAACAGATGGGAGGACATTACCATAACAGATGGGAGGACATTACCATAACAGCTGGTATGACATTACCATAACAACTGGGAGGACATTACCATAACAGCTGGTAGGACATTACCATAACAACTGGTAGGGCATTACCATAACTGATGGGAGTACATTACCATAACAACTGGTAGGACATTACCATAACAACTGGTAGTACATTACCATAACAGATGGGAGGACATTACCATAACAGATGGGAGGACATTACCATAACAGATGGGAGGACATTACCATAACAAATGGGAGGACATTACCATAACATATGGGAGGACATTACCATAACAACTGGGAGGACATTACCATAACAACTGGGAGGACATTACCATAACAGATGGGACGACATTACCATAACAGATGGGACGACATTACCATAACAGCTGGTAGGACATTACCATAACAACTGGGAGGACATTACCATAACAGCTGGGAGGACATTACCATAACAGATGGGAGGACATTACCATAACAGCTGGGAGGACATTACCATAACAACTGGGAGGATATTACCATAACAGATGGGAGGACATTACCATAACAGCTGGGAGGACATTACCATAACAGCTGGGAGGACATTACCATAACAGATGGGAGGACATTACCATAACAGATGGGAGGACATTACCATAACAGCTGGGAGGACATTACCATAACAACTGGGAGGATATTACCATAACAGATGGGAGGACATTACCATAACAGCTGGGAGGACATTACCATAACAGCTGGGAGGACATTACTATAACAGATGGGAGGACATTACCATAACAGATGGGAGGACATTACCATAACAGATGGGAGGACATTACCATAACATATGGGAGGACATTACCATAACAACTGGGAGGACATTACCATTACAACTGGGAGGATATTACCATAACAGATGGGAGGACATTACCATAACAACTGGGAGGATATTACCATAACAGATGGGAGGACATTACCATAACATCTGGGAGGACATTACCATAACAGATGGGACGACATTACCATAACAGCTGGTAGGACATTACCATAACAACTGGGATGACATTACCATAACAGCTGGAAGGACATTACCATAACAGATGGGAGGACATTACCATAACAGCTGGGAGGACATTACCATAACAACTGGGAGGATATTACCATAACAGATGGGAGGACATTACCATAACAGCTGGGAGGACATTACCATAACAGCTGGTAGGACATTACCATAACAACTGGGAGGACATTACCATAACAGATGGGAGGACATTACCATAACAGCTGGTATGACATTACCATAACAACTGGGAGGACATTACCATAACAGCTGGTAGGACATTACCATAACAACTGGTAGGGCATTACCATAACAGATGGGAGGACATTACCATAACAACTGGTAGGACATTACCATAACAACTGGTAGTACATTACCATAACAGCTGGGAGGACATTACCATAACAGATGGGAGGACATTACCATAACAGATGGGAGTACATTACCATAACAGATGGGAGGACATTACCATAACAGCTGGTAGGACATTACCATAACAACTGGGAGGACATTACCATAACAGCTGGGAGGACATTACCATAACAGCTGGGAGGACATTACCATAACAACTGGGAGGATATTACCATAACAGATGGGAGGACATTACCATAACAGCTGGGAGGACATTACCATAACAGATGGGAGGACATTACCATAACAACTGGGAGGATATTACCATAACAACTGGGAGGATATTACCATAACAGATGGGAGGACATTACCATAACAGCTGGGAGGACATTACCATAACAACTGGGAGGATATTACCATAACAGATGGGAGGACATTACCATAACAGCTGGGAGGACATTACCATAACAGCTGGGAGGACATTACCATAACAACTGGGAGGACATTACCATAACAGATGGAGGACATTACCATAACAGCTGGGAGGACATTACCATAACAACTGGGAGGACATTACCATAACAGCTGGTAGGACATTACCATAACAACTGGTAGGGCATTACCATAACAGATGGGAGGACATTACCATAACAACTGGTAGGACATTACCATAACAACTGGTAGTACATTACCATAACAGCTGGGAGGACATTACCATAACAGATGGGAGGACATTACCATAACAGATGGGAGGACATTACCATAACAGCTGGTATGACATTACCATAACAACTGGGAGGACATTACCATAACAGCTGGTAGGACATTACCATAACAACTGGTAGGGCATTACCATAACTGATGGGAGGACATTACCATAACAACTGGTAGGACATTACCATAACAACTGGTAGGACATTACCATAACAGATGGGAGGACATTACCATAACAGATGGGAGGACATTACCATAACAGATGGGAGGACATTACCATAACAAATGGGAGGACATTACCATAACATATGGGAGGACATTACCATAACAACTGGGAGGACATTACCATAACAACTGGGAGGACATTACCATAACAGATGGGACGACATTACCATAACAGATGGGACGACATTACCATAACAGCTGGTAGGACATTACCATAACAACTGGGAGGACATTACCATAACAGCTGGGAGGACATTACCATAACAGATGGGAGGACATTACCATAACAGCTGGGAGGACATTACCATAACAACTGGGAGGACATTACCATAACAGATGGGAGGACATTACCATAACAGATGGGAGGACATTACCATAACAGCTGGGAGGACATTACCATAACAGATGGGAGGACATTACCATAACAGATGGGAGGACATTACCATAACAGCTGGGAGGACATTACCATAACAACTGGGAGGACATTACCATAACAGATGGGAGGACATTACCATAACAGCTGGGAGGACATTACCATAACAGCTGGGAGGACATTACCATAACAGATGGGAGGACATTACCATAACAGATGGGAGGACATTACCATAACAGATGGGAGGACATTACCATAACATATGGGAGGACATTACCATAACAACTGGGAGGACATTACCATTACAACTGGGAGGATATTACCATAACAGATGGGAGGACATTACCATAACAACTGGGAGGACATTACCATAACAACTGGGAGGACATTACCATAACAACTGGGAGGATATTACCATAACAGATGGGAGGACATTACCATAACATCTGGGAGGACATTACCATAACAGATGGGACGACATTACCATAACAGCTGGTAGGACATTACCATAACAACTGGGATGACATTACCATAACAGCTGGAAGGACATTACCATAACAGATGGGAGGACATTACCATAACAGCTGGGAGGACATTACCATAACAACTGGGAGGATATTACCATAACAGATGGGAGGACATTACCATAACAGCTGGGAGGACATTACCATAACAGCTGGGAGGACATTACCATAACAGCTGGTAGGACATTACCATAACAACTGGGAGGACATTACCATAACAGATGGGAGGACATTACCATAACAGCTGGTATGACATTACCATAACAACTGGGAGGACATTACCATAACAGCTGGTAGGACATTACCATAACAACTGGTAGGGCATTACCATAACAGATGGGAGGACATTACCATAACAACTGGTAGGACATTACCATAACAACTGGTAGTACATTACCATAACAGCTGGGAGGACATTACCATAACAGATGGGAGGACATTACCATAACAGATGGGAGGACATTACCATAACAGATGGGAGGACATTACCATAACATATGGGAGGACATTACCATAACAACTGGGAGGACATTACCATAACAACTGGGAGGACATTACCATAACAGATGGGAGGACATTACCATAACAACTGGGAGGACATTACCATAACAACTGGGAGGACATTACCATTACAACTGGGAGGATATTACCATAACAGATGGGAGGACATTACCATAACAGCTGGGAGGACATTACCATAACAGATGGGACGACATTACCATAACAGCTGGTAGGACATTACCATAACAACTGGGAGGACATTACCATAACAGCTGGGAGGACATTACCATAACAGATGGGAGGACATTACCATAACAGCTGGGAGGACATTACCATAACAACTGGGAGGATATTACCATAACAGATGGGAGGACATTACCATAACAGCTGGGAGGACATTACCATAACAGCTGGGAGGACATTACCATAACAGCTGGTAGGACATTACCATAACAACTGGGAGGACATTACCATAACAGATGGGAGGACATTACCATAACAGATGGGACGACATTACCATAACAGCTGGTAGGACATTACCATAACAACTGGGAGGACATTACCATAACAGCTGGGGGGGACATTACCATAACAACTGGGAGGACATTCCCATAACAACTGGGAGGACATTACCATAACAACTGGGAGGACATTACCATAACAACTGGGAGGACATTATCATAACAGCTGGGAGGACATTACCATAACAGCTAGGAGGACATTATCATAACAGCTGGGAGGACATTACCATAACAGATGGGAGGACATTATCATAACAACTAGGAGGACATTACCATAACAGCTAGGAGGACATTATCATAACAGCTGGGAGGACATTACCATAACAGATGGGAGGACATTACCATAACAACTGGGAGGACATTATCATAACAACTGGGAGGACATTACCATAACAGATGGGAGGACATTACCATAACAACTGGGAGGACATTATCATAACAACTGGTAGGACATTACCATAACAGATGGGAGGACATTAACATAACATATGGGAGGACATTACCATAACAACTGGTAGGACATTACCATAACAGATGGGAGGACATTATCATAACAGCTGGGAGGACATTATCATAACAGCTGGGAGGACATTACCATAACAACTGGTAGGCCATTACCATAACAACTGGTAGGACATTACCACAACAGCTGGGAGGACATTACCATAACAGATGGGATGACATTACCATAACAGCTGGGAGGACATTACCATAACAGATGGGAGGACATTATCATAACAGCTGGGAGGACATTACCATAACACATGGGAGGACATTACCATAACAGATGGGAGGACATTATCATAACAGCTGGGAGGACATTACCATAACAGATGGGAGGACATTACCATAACAGATGGGAGAACATTACCATAACAGATGGGATGAAATTACCATAACAGATGGGAGGACATTACATTTACATTTACATTTAAGTCATTTAGCAGACGCTCTTATCCAGAGCGACTTACAAATTGGTGCATTCACCTTATGACATCCAGTGGAACAGCCACTTTACAATAGTGCATCTAAATCTTTGTAATGTAGAAAGACAGACATCATAATGTAATGTAAACAGACAGACATAATAATGTAATGTAGACATCATAATGTCATGTAGACATCATAATGTAATGTAGACAGACATAATGTAATGTAGACAGACAGACATCATAATGTAATGTAGACAGACAGACATCATAATGTAATGTAGACAGACAGACATCATAATGTAATGTAGACATCATAATGTAATGTAGACAGACATAATGTCATGTAGACAGACAGACATCATAATGTAATGTAGACATCAGAATGTAATGTAGACAGACAGACATAATGTCATGTAGACAGACAGACATCATAATGTAATGTAGACATCAGAATGTAATGTAGACAGACAGACATAATGTTATGTAGACAGACAGACATCATAATGTAATGTAGACAGACAGACATAATGTAATGTAGACAGACAGACATCATAATGTAATGTAGACAGACAGACATCATAATGTAATGTAGACAGACAGACATCAGAATGTAATGTAGACAGATAGACATCAGAATGTAATGTAGACAGATAGACATCATAATGTAATGTAGACAGACATAATGTCATGTAGACAGACAGACATCAGAATGTAATGTAGACAGATAGACATCATAATGTAATGTAGACAGACATAATGTCATGTAGACAGACAGACATCATAATGTAATGTAGACATCAGAATGTAATGTAGACAGACAGACATAATGTTATGTAGACAGACAGACATCATAATGTAATGTAGACAGATAGGCATCATGATGTAATGTAGACAGACAGACATCATAATGTAATGTAGACAGATAGACATCATAATGTAATGTAGACAGACAGACATCATAATGTAATGTAGACAGACATAATGTCATGTAGACAGACAGACATCATAATGTAATGTAGACAGACAGACATCATAATGTAATGTAGACAGATAGACATCATAATGTAATGTAGACAGATAGACATCATAATGTAATGTAGACAGACATAATGTCATGTAGACAGACAGACATCATAATGTAATGTAGACAGACAGACATCATAGTGTAATGTAGACAGATAGACATCATAATGTAATGTAGACAGACAGACATCATAATGTAATGTAGACAGACATAATGTCATGTAGACAGACAGACATCATAATGTAATGTAGACAGACAGACATCATAATGTAATGTAGACAGACAGACATCATAATGTAATGTAGACAGACAGACATCATAGTGTAATGTAGACAGAAATCATAATGTAATGTAGACAGACAGACATCATAATGTAATGTAGACAGATAGACATCATAATGTAATGTAGACATCAGAATGTAATGTAGACAGACATCATAATGTAATGTAGACAGACAGACATCATAGTGTAATGTAGACAGACAGACATCATAATGTAATGTAGACAGACGGACATCATAGTGTAATGTAGACAGACAGACATCATAATGTATTGTAGACAGACAGACATCATAATGTAATGTAGACATCAGAATGTAATGTAGACAGACATCATAATGTAATGTAGACAGACAGACATCATAGTGTAATGTAGACAGACAGACATCATAATGTAATGTAGACAGACAGACATCATAGTGTAATGTAGACAGACAGACATCAGAATGTAATGTAGACAGACAGACATCATAATGTAATGTAGACAGACAGACATCATAATGTAATGTAGACAGACAGACATAGTGTAATGTAGACAGATAGACATCATAATGTAATGTAGACAGACAGACATCATAATGTAATGTAGACAGACAGACATCATAATGTAATGTAGACAGACAGACATCATAATGTAATGTGGACAGACAGACATCATGTAATGTAGACAGACAGACATAATGTAATGTAGACAGACAGACATCATAATGTAATGTAGACAGACAGACATCATAATGTAATGTAGACAGATAGACATCATAATGTAATGTAGACAGACAGACATCATAGTGTAATGTAGACAGACAGACATCATAATGTAATGTAGACAGACAGACATCATAATGTAATGTAGACATCATAATGTAATGTAGACAGATAGACATCATAATGTAATGTAGACAGATAGACATCATAGTGTAATGTAGACAGAGACATCATAATGTAATGTAGACAGACAGACATCAGAATGTAATGTAGACATCAGAATGTAATGTAGACAGAGACATCATAATGTAATGTAGACAGATATACATCATAGTGTAATGTAGACAGAGACATCATAGTGTAATGTAGACAGACAGACATCATAATGTAATGTAGACAGATAGACATCATAATGTAATGTAGACAGACAGACATCATAATGTAATGTAGACAGACAGACATCAGAATGTAATGTAGACATTAGAATGTAATGTAGACAGAGACATCATAATGTAATGTAGACAGATAGACATCATAATGTAATGTAGACAGACAGACATCATAATGTAATGTAGACAGACAGACATCATAATGTAATGTAGACAGACAGACATCAGAATGTAATGTAGACATCATAATGTAATGTAGACAGAGACATAATGTAATGTAGACAGACAGACATAATGTAATGTAGACAGACAGACATCATAATGTAATGTAGACAGATAGACATCATAATGTAATGTAGACAGACAGACATCATAATGTAATGTAGACATCATAATGTAATGTAGACAGATAGACATCATAATGTAATGTGGACAAACAATGTCATGTAGACAGACAGACATCATAATGTAATGTAGACAGACATACATAATGTAATGTAGACAGACAGACATCATAATGTAATGTAGACAGACAGACATCATAATGTAATGTAGACAGACAGACATCATAATGTAATGTGGACAGACAGACATCATGTAATGTAGACAGACAGACATAATGTAATGTAGACAGACAGACATCATAATGTAATGTAGACAGATAGACATCATAATGTAATGTAGACAGACAGACATCATAATGTAATGTAGACAGACAGACATCATAATGTAATGTAGACAGACAGACATCATGTAATGTAGACAGACAGACATAATGTAATGTAGACAGACAGACACCATAATGTAATGTAGACAGATAGACATCATAATGTAATGTAGACAGACAGACATCATAATGTAATGTAGACAGACAGACATCATAATGTAATGTAGACAGACAGACATCATAGTGTAATGTAGACAGATAGACATCATAATGTAATGTAGACAGACAGACATCATAATGTAATGTAGACAGACAGACATCATAATGTAATGTAGACAGACAGACATCATAATGTATTGTAGACATATCGACATCATAATGTAATGTAGACATCATCATGTAATGTAGACATCATAATGTAATGTAGACATCATAATGTAATGTAGACAGACATAATGTCATGTAGACAGACAGACATCATAATGTAATGTAGACACATAGACATCATAATGTAATGTAGACATCAGAATGTAATGTAGACAGACATAATGTCATGTAGACAGACAGACATCAGAATGTAATGTAGACAGATAGACATCATCATGTAATGTAGACATCAGAATGTAATGTAGACAGACAGAAATCATAATGTAATGTAGACAGACAGACATCATAATGTAATGTAGACAGACATCATAATGTAATGTAGACATAAACATTACCATAACAGATGGGAGGACATTACCATAACAGCTGGGAGGACATTACCATAACAACTGGGAGGACATTACCATAACAACTGGGAGGACATTACCATAACAACTGGGAGGACATTACCATAACAACTGGGAGGACATTATCATAACAGCTGGGAGGACATTACCATAACAACTGGGAGGACAATACCATAACAACTGGGAGGACAAGACATAGAGCTGACATAAATGTCACAGGCCGTGGA
>NW_026284586.1:0-3161 GCF_023373465.1 Oncorhynchus keta
GGCTGCCTTCCATAACTACAGTACTTCAGTACTTCATGTGACACATGTGACACTTTGATGGGTCAGATATATGACCACACAGAGGGACCACAGATAAATAGAGACGTTATAATTGATGAACACCAGTGTTCAGGTCAAGTTCAGTGTGATATGTATTAATTTCTTTCATTATCTGTGTCATTCATATTTGTGTAATAGATTGTTAATTGATTAATTGAACAATGTTTGTTTTTAATACGTTAAGATCATAGAAATGTTGTTTCTTGCTGTGAGGCCTGATGTGTTGAACGAATCAACCCTCTCAAAGTCTGTTGTACTGTATCTATGATGGTCTAACATTGACACAGTATTCAACGAAGACACAGTATTCAACGAAGACACAGTATTCAACGAAGACACAGTATTCAACATAGACAGTATTCAAATTCAACATAGACACAGTATTCAACATAGACACAGTATTCAACATAGACACAGTATTCAACATAGACACAGTATTCAACATAAGAACAGTATTAGACACAGTATTCAACATAGACACAGTCTAGACACAGTATTCAATGATAGACACAGTATTCATAGACACAGTATAGACACAGTATTCAACATAGACACAGTATGCTCAACGAAGACACAGTATTCAACATAGACACATATTCAACATAGACACAGTATTCAACATTGACACAGTATTCAACATAGACACAGTATTCAACAGTATTCAACATAGACACAGTATTCAACTCCACATGATAAACACAGTATTCAACATAGACACAGTATTCAACGATAGGGCACAGTATTCAACATAGACACATGATAAACTATAGACTTACAGTATTCAACATAGACACAGTCTGCTCTGTATATCATGATAAACTAGAGATCCCATACATATCTCAACATAGACACGGTCTGTTCTCCACATGATAAACTAGAGATCCCATACATATCTCAACATAGACACGGTCTGTTCTCCACATGATAAACTAGAGATCAACCCATACATATCTCGTAGACACGATTCTGCTCTGTATATCAACGAAGACATGATAACATACATATCTCAACATAGACACGGTCTATCTCAACTGATAAACTAGAGTATTCCATACATATCTCAACATAGACACGGTCTTCTCATCCCACATGATAAACTAGAGATCCCATACATATCTCAACATAGACACGGTCTGCTCTGTATATATGATAAACTAGAGATCCCATACATATCTCAACATAGACACGGTCTGCTCTGTATATATGATAAACTAGAGATCCCATACATATCTCAACATAGACACGGTCTGCTCTCCATATGATAAACTAGAGATCCCATACATATCTCAACATAGACACGGTCTGCTCTGTATATGATAAACTAGAGATCCCATACATATCTCAACATAGACACGGTCTGCTCTCCATGATAAACTAGAGATCCCATACATATCTCAACATAGACACGGTCTGCTCTCCATATATGATAAACTAGAGATCCCATACATATCTCAACATAGACACGGTCTGCTCTCCACTGTATAAACTAGAGATCCCATACATATTCAACATAGACACAGTCTGCTCTGTATATATGATAAACTAGAGATCCCATACATATCTCAACATAGACACGGTCTGCTCATAGACACATGATAAACTAGAGATCCCATACATATCTCAACATAGACACGGTCTGCTCTCCACAGTATAAACTACAGATCCCATACATATCTCAACATAGACACAGTCTTCTGTACATATGATAAACTATTCCATACATATCTCAACATAGACACGGTCTGCTCTCCACATGATAAACTAGAGATCCCATACATATCTCAACATAGACACGGTCTGCTCTGTATATATGATAAACTAGAGATCCCATACATATCTCAACATAGACACGGTCTGCTCTCCATCTGATAAACTAGAGATCCCATACATATCTCAACATAGACACGGTCTGCTCTGTATATATGATAAACTAGAGATCCCATACATATCTCAACATAGACACGGTCTGCTCTCCATATGATAAACTAGAGATCCCATACATATCTCAACATAGACACGGTCTGCTCTGTATATATGATAAACTAGAGATCCCATACATATCTCAACATAGACACGGTCTGGTCTCCACATGATAAACTAGAGATCCCATACATATCTCAACATAGACACGGTCTGCTCTGTATATATGATAAACTAGAGATCCCATACATATCTCAACATAGACACGGTCTGCTCTCCATATGATAAACTAGAGATCCCATACATATCTCAACATAGACACGGTCTGCTTCTCCATATGATAAACTAGAGATCCCATACATATCTCAACATAGACACGGTCTGTTCTGTATATATGATAAACTAGAGATCCCATACATATCTCAACATAGACACGGTCTGCTCTGTATATATGATAAACTAGAGATCCCATACATATCTCAACATAGACACGGTCTGTTCTCCTCTGATAAACTAGAGATCCCATACATATCTCAACATAGACACGGTCTGCTCTCCACATGATAAACTAGAGATCCCATACATATCTCAACATAGACAGTCTGCTCATGTCTGTTCTCCAACTGATAAACTACATATCTCAACATAGACACAGTATTCAACATAGACACACAGTATGCTCAACATAGACACAGTATTCATGATCTAAGATCCCATACAGTATTCAACATAGACACAGTATTCAACATAGACACAGTATTCAACGAAGACACAGTATTCAACGAAGACACAGTATTCAACGAAGACACAGCATTCAACATAGACACAGTATTCAACGAAGACACAATATTCAACATAGATACAGTATTCAAACATAGACACAGTATTCAACATAGACACAGTATTCAACATAGACACAGTATTCAACATAGACACAGTATTCAACATAGACACAGTATTCAACATAGACACAGTATTCAACATAGACACAGTATACAAGACCACTGACTAAGAATAGGGCCTCTCTCTTCTGTGAATGATCCATCACCTGGTTCTGGCAAGACCTGAAAGTTGTCTGAGTCATAAACCACAGTTGGAGCTGCCGCTGCTTGACAGGCAGTGTAGTAGATGGGGACAAACAATGCAGGAGGAGGGAGTGCAAAGAGTTCACAGGGAAGTAC
>NW_026284587.1:0-37459 GCF_023373465.1 Oncorhynchus keta
ACTATAACCTATGTTTTTACCGGTAGTCAAACTCTCTTCCCTTTTACAGATCTAAAAACGAGGCAATATGCAGTTTCCTGGCCCTCCCAGGGCTCTACAGTGAAGGAGGACATCAGAAAGACACAGGGAGAATCTAATGTGACACCCGTGAGTCCCAGACAGTTTGGTGGTGATGACGATTCTATTCACTGCGACGTGAAAGACAAGGATTGGTTTCCTAGCAACAGGCTGAAGGCGGAGTCGGCTCCAGAGAGCCACACCCCAGAGCAGAGGGGGAGTGTTGTGAGTACATCCCAGTCACAAAGGGTTTCTGGTTCTCAACATTCCTTCCTTAATTCCTGGACCTCCTCCTATAAATCCATTGGAGGAGAACATTTGAGGTTCATCCAAATACTGATATGTGAATGTTTTTGGCAAATACAGATGATTCTGATTGGACTTTCTCCTCCATAATATTTATAGCAGGAGGTCCAGAGAATTAGGAATGAAGGAGGGTGTGTTTCTGATCTGAGGTTCCTCCTCTTGGACTTTCTCCTCCACAACATTTATAGCAGGAGGTCCAGAGAACGAGAGGAATGAGGTAGGAGAGTGTTTCCCACCCTAAGTTGATTGTTTATTTTTGTGGTTTTCAGGACATGTCTTTCCCTCTCCCAGAGTCCCCAGGTCGTGCCTCTCCCACTGTTGCCTTACTGTGGGTCTGAAGAGGGTGTCTGTGCGGCTGGTCGACTGCAGGAAAACACAGGGCCTGCGTGGAACTGTGAGAGGAGAAGAAGAGAGGAGATTCAGATTCAAGTAAGAACAGTGGTGTGTGGATGAGACTACAATCTGCTTCTGTTACAGTTCTGTGGTCAGTGTATTCACTGTTATATAGCAGCTCATATTAGTTCTGTGGTCACTGTTGTTATATAGCAGCTCATTAGTTCTGTGGTCAGTGTGTTCACTGTTGTAGAGCAGCTCATTAGTTCTGTGGTCAGTGTATTCACTGTTATATAGCAGCTCATTAGTTCTGTGGTCAGTGTATTCACTGTTATATAGCAGCTCATTAGTTCTGTGGTCAGTGTATTCACTGTTATATAGCAGCTCATTAGTTCTGTGGTCAGTGTGTTCACTGTTATATAGCAGCTCATTAGTTCTGTGGTCAGTGTATTCACTGTTATATAGCAGCTCATTAGTTCTGTGGTCAGTGTATTCACTGTTGTATAGCAGCTCATTAGTTCTGTGGTCAGTGTGTTCACTGTTATATAGCAGCTCATTAGTTCTGTGGTCAGTGTATTCACTGTTGTACAGCAGCTCATTAGTTCTGTGGAGGGGAGCCAACAATTAGTCCTCACCCTGGAGTGGATGTTGAGGTTATAACATCTAGGTCAAGTACAATGTTTGAGAACCTCACCCTGGACGGTGGATGTTGAGGTACAATGTTTGAGAACATCTGGGGTTTAAGGCCAATGACTGATCCTCAATGGGTGGATGTTGAGGGGTGTCCTCTAGTCTCTCATCCAATGACTGGTCCTCACCCTGGAGTGGATGTTGAGGGGAGAACATCTATGTCATTGAGATCTTCCCACAGAATGGTCCTCACCCTGGAGTGGATGTTGACAGGAGAACATCCAGGTGAAAACTTCGACTGGTCAATCCCAGTTTTTGCTGGCAGCAGTTATATCTAATCCCTCATTGGACCAGAACGGGTGTTCCCATTCAAGACGATGATGTCCAGGTGGACTGAGGCTCATAGCACCCATTGGAGCAAAACATTTAAAAGCAGGAATAATCAGTTGTACTTGATTTGTTTTATTAACAACTGACATTACAATAAATATTATTAAACATAAAACATCAGTTACTAAGAACATTCACAATGTCACTGGAAGCATTAGTTAGACCAGGCAAGAGGTGTGAAGTTAGAACCAGGGACTCTGAACAGTTAGACCAGGGACTGATTAGTTAGACCAGGGACTCATTAGTTAGACCATGAACTCTTGTGTATCAACAGCCATGTTATTACCTCTGTACCTTTACTCTAGTACTGGTACTGTGTACCTCCATTAATATACACATCAATTACCCGGTACCCCTACACATCAACTACCTCGTACCCTACACATCAACTACCCCGTGCCCCTACACATCAACTACCTAGTACCCCTACACATCAACTACCTGGTACCCTACACATCAACTACCTGGTACCCCTACACATCAACTACCTGGTGCCCTACACATCAACTACCACCTGCCCTACACATCAACTACCTGGTACCCCTACACATCAACTACCCGTGCCCTACACATCAACTACCTGGTACCCCTACACATCAACTACCTAGCACATCAACTACCTGGTGCCCCTACACATCAACTACCCCTACACTCAGCTACCTGGTACCCCAAACATCAACTACCTATGGTGCCCCTACACATCAACTACCTAGTACCCCTACACATCAACTACCTGGTACCCCTACATCAACTACCTAGTACCCCTACACATCAACTACCTGGGTACCCCTACACATCAACTGCCCCGTACCTACACATCAACTACCCCGTGCCCCTACACATCGAATACCTGGTACCCCTACACATCAACTACCTAGTACCCCTACACATCAACACCTGGTGCCCCTACTACATCAACTACCTGGTACCCTACACATCAACTACCTGGTACCCCTACACATCAACTACCTGGTGCCCCTACACATCAACACCCCGTACCCTACACATCAACTACCCGGTACCCTACACATCAACTACCTGGTGCCCCTACATCAACTACCCGTACCCTACATCAACTACCTGGTACCCCACATCAACTACCTGGTGCCCTACACATCAACTACCTAGTACCCCTACACATCAACTACCCCTACACATCAACTACCTGGTACCCCTACACATCAACTACCCCGTACCCCTACACATCAACTACCCCGTACCCCTACACATCAACTACCCCGTACCCCTACACATCAACTACCTAGTACCCCTACACATCAACTACCTGGTACCCCTACACATCAACTACCTAGTACCCCTACACATCAACTACCCCGTACCCCTACACATCAACTACCTGGTACCCCTACACATCAACTACCCCATACCCCTACACATCAACTACCTCGTACCCCTACACATCAACTACCCCGTACCCCTACACATCAACTACCTGGTACCCTACACATCAACTACCTAGTACCCCTACACATCAACTACCCCATACCCCTACACATCAACTACCTGGTACCCCTACACATCAACTACCTGGTACCCCTACACATCAACTACCTAGTACCCTACACATCAACTACCTAGTACCCTACACATCAACTACCTAGTGCCCCTACACATCAACTACCCCGTACCCCTACACATCAACTACCTGGTGCCCTACACATCAACTACCCCATACCCCTACACATCAACTACCTCGTACCCCTACACATCAACTACCCCGTACCCCTACACATCAACTACCTGGTACCCCTACACATCAACTACCTAGTACCCCTACACATCAACTACCCCGTACCCCTACACATCAACTACCTAGTACCCCTACACATCAACTACCTAGTACCCCTACACATCAACTACCTAGTACCCCTACACATCAACTACCTAGTACCCCTACACATCAACTACCTAGTACCCCTACACATCAACTACCTGGTACCCCTACACATCAACTACCCCGTACCCCTACACATCAACTACCTCGTACCCCTACACATCAACTACCCCGTACCCCTACACATCAACTACCTGGTACCCCTACACATCAACTACCTGGTACCCCTACACATCAACTACCTCGTACCCCTACACATCAACTACCTGGTACCCTACACATCAACTACCTGGTACCCCTACACATCAACTACCCCGTACCCCTACACATCAACTACCTGGTACCCCTACACATCAACTACCTAGTACCCCTACACATCAACTACCTCGTACCCCTACACATCAACTACCCAGTACCCCTACACATCAACTACCCGGTACCCCTACACATCAACTACCCCTACACATCAACTACCTCGTACCCTACACATCAACTACCCGTGCCCCTACATCAACTACCCGTGCCCTACACATCAACTACCTCCGTACCCCTACACATCAACTACCTCATACCCCTACACATCAACTACCTCGTACCCCTACACATCAACTACCTCGTACCCCTACACATCAACTACCTCGTACCCCTACACATCAACTACCTCGTACCCCTACACATCAACTACCTCGTACCCCTACACATCAACTACCTGGTACCCCTACACATCAACTACCTGGTACCCCTACACATCAACTACCTGGTACCCCTACACATCAACTACCTGGTACCCCTACACATCAACTACCTCGTACCCCTACACATCAACTACCTAGTACCCCTACACATCAACTACCTGGTACCCCTACACATCAACTACCTGGTACCCTACACATCAACTACCCCGTACCCCTACACATCAACTACCTAGTACCCCTACACATCAACTACCTGGTACCCCTACACATCAACTACCTGGTACCCCTACACATCAACTACCTGGTACCCCTACACATCAACTACCTGGTACCCCTACACATCAACTACCTAGTACCCCTACACATCAACTACCTAGTACCCCTACACATCAACTACCTGGTACCCCTACACATCAACTACCTGGTACCCCTACACATCAACTACCCCGTACCCCTACACATCAACTACCTAGTACCCCTACACATCAACTACCTAGTACCCCTACACATCAACTACCTGGTACCCCTACACATCAACTACCTAGTACCCCTACACATCAACTACCTAGTACCCCTACACATCAACTACCTGGTACCCTACACATCAACTACACATACCCCTACCCCATCAACTACCTGGTACCCCTACACATCAACTACCCCATACCCCTACACATCAACGGTACCTTTGCCCCTACACATCAACTACCTGGCTTTACCCTACACATCAACTACCCGTACTACACACATCAACTACCCCGTACCCCTACACATCAACTACCTCGTGCCCTTCACATCAGCTACCTGGTACCCTACACATCACTACTACACCTACATCAACTACCTGGTGCCCTACACATCACTACCCCGTGCCCTACACATCAGCTACCTGGTGCCCTACACATGGCTACCTTGTACCCTACACTGGTGCCCCTACATATCAACTACCTGGTGCCCTACACATCAACTACCCTACTTTGCCCTACACATCAACTACCTGGTGCCCTGCACATCAACTACCTGGTACCATTTCTACATCAGCTACCTGGTGCCCTACACATCAGCTACCTGGTGCCCTACACATCAACTACCTAGTGCCCTACATCAACTACCTGGTGCCCCTACACATCAACTACCCCCCGTACCCCTACACATCAACTACCTGGTACCCTACACATCAACTACCCTGGTTGCCCTACACATCAACTACCCCGTACCCCTACACATCGACTACCTGGTACCCCTACACATCAACTACCTAGTACCCCTACACCAACTACCCGATGCCCCTACACATCAACTACCTGGTGCCCCTACATCAACTACCCCCCGTGCCCCACACATCAACTACCTAGTGCCCTACGCATCAACTACCCCGTACCCCTACACATCCAACTACCCCGTGCCCCTACACATCAACTACCTGGTACCCCTACACATCAACTACCTAGTACCCCTACACATCAACTACCTAGTACCCTACACATCAACTACCCGGTACCCCTACACATCAACTACCCCGTACCCTACACATCAACTACCTGGTACCCCTACACATCAACTACCTGGTACCCCTGCACATCAACTACCTGGTACCCTACACATCAACTACCTCGTACCCCTACACATCAACTACCCAGTACCCTACACATCAACTACCCGTGCCCTACACATCAACTACCTGGTACCCCTACACATCAACTACCTGGTGCCCCTACACATCAACTACCCCGTACCCCTACACATCAACTACCTGGTGCCCCTACACATCAACTACCCCGTGCCCTACCCATCAACTTCACCTGGTGCCCCCAGTACCCTACACATCCAACTACCTCGTGCCCCTACACATCAACTGCCCGTGCCCTACACGTCAACTACCTAGTACCCTACACATCTGCCCGTGCCCTACACATCAACTACCTAGTACCCCTACACATCAACTACCTGGTACCCCTACACATCAGCTACCTGGTGCCCTACACATCAACTACCTGGTACCCCTACACATCAACTGCCCGTACCCCTACACATCAGCTACCAGTGCCCCTACACATCGTACCCGCCCCTGCATCAACTACCTGGTACCCCTGCACATCAACTACCTGGTGCCTACACATCAACTACCTGGTACCCCTACACATCAACTACCTGGTGCCCCTACACATCAACTACCCCGTACCCCCTACACATCACTACCTGGTACCCCCTACACATCAACTACCCTACCCCTACACATCAACTACCTAGTACCCCTTCACATCAGCTACCTGGTGCCCCTTCACATCAAACTACCTGGTGCCCCTACACATCAACTACCTACTACCCCGTGCCCCTCAACTACCTGGTACCCCCTTCTACCCGTGCCCTACACATCAACTACCTGGTGCCCTACACATCAACTACCCCTACACATCAACTACTCCGTGCCCTACACATCATGCCCGTGCCCCTACACATCAACTACCTGGTACCCCTACACATCAACTACCCCGTACCCCTACACATCAGCTACCCGTGCCCCTACACATCAACTACCCGTACCCTACACATCACTACCTGTACCCTACACACGTGCCCCATGCCCTACACATCAACTACCCAGTGCCCCTACACATCAGCTACCCCGTGCCCTACTGCATCAACTACCTGGTGCCCTACACATCAACTACCTGGTACCCCTACACATCCAACTACCTGGTGCCCTACACATCAACTACCTGGTACCCCTACACATCAACTACCCGTACCCCTACACATCAACTACCTGGTACCCCTACACATCCCACCTAGTACCCTACACATCCTACCTGGTGCCCCTACACATCGACTACCTGGTGCCCTACACATCAGCTACCTGGTACCCCTACACATCGACTACCCCGTGCCCCTACACATCAACTACCCCGTACCCCTACACATCAACTACCTGGGTACCCCCTACACATCAACTACCTGGTGCCCCTACCCCGCTACCCCAGCTACCTGGTGCCCTACACATCCAGCTACCTAGTACCCCCTACACATCAGCTACCTCGTGCCCTACACATCAGCTGCCTGGTGCCCCTGCATCAATGCCCGTGCCCTACACATCAACTACCCGTGCCCCTACACATCCAACTGCCGTACTTTACACATCAACTACCCCGTGCCCTTCACATCAACTACCTAGTGCCCCTACACATCAGCTACCTGGTGCCCTACACATCAACTACCTAGTACCCCTACACATCAGCTGCCCGTGCCCTACACATCAGCTACCTCGTGCCCCTACACATCAACTACCTGGTGCCCTACACATCAACTACCTGGTGCCCCTACACACAGCTACCAACTACCCTACACATCAATACCCCGTACCCCTACACATCAACTACCTGGTACCCCTACACATCCAGCTACCTGGTACCCCTACACATCAACTACCTAGTACCCCTACACATCAACTACCCGTGCCCTACACATCCAGCTACCTGGTGCCCTACACATCAACTACCTGGTGCCCCCTACACATCAACTACCTCGTGCCCCTACACATCAACTACCTGGTGCCCTACACATCAGCTACCCGAGTACCCCTACACATCAACTACCGTGCCCTACACATCAACTGCCCGTGCCCTACATCAACTACCTAGTACCCTTCATCCTGGTACCCCTACACATCAACTACCTGGTACCCCTACACACATCAACTACCTGATGCCTACACATCAACTACCTAGTGCCCTACACATCAACTACCCGTACCCCTACACATCAACTGCCTGGTGCCCCTACACATCAACTACCTGGTACCCCTACACATCAATACTATCGTGCCCTACACATCAACTACCTAGTACCCCTACACATCAACTACCTGGTGCCCCTACACATCAACTACCCCGTACCCTACACATCAACTACCTGGTGCCCCTACACATCAACTACCCTAGTACCCCTACACATCAACTACCTAGTACCCCTACACATCAGCTACCTGGTACCCCTACACATCAACTACCTCGTACCCCTACACATCAACTACCTGGTGCCCTACACATCAACTACCTCGTGCCCCTACACATCAACTACCTAGTGCCCCTACACATCAACTACCTGGTACCCCTACACATCAACTACCTGGTACCCTACACATCAACTACCTAGTACCCTACACATCAACTACCCGTGCCCTACACATCAACTACCCCGTACCCCTACACATCAACTACCTAGTACCCCTACACATCAACTACCTGGTACCCCTACACATCAACTACCTCGTGCCCTACACATCAACTACCTCGTACCCCTACACATCAACTACCTGGTCCTACACATCAGCTACCCTACACATCAACTACCCCGTGCCCCTACACATCAACTACTATCACTACCTGGTACCCTCACATCACCCGTTCCTACACATCAACTACCGTGCCCCGCATCAACTACCCTACACATCAACTACCTGGTACCCTACACATCAACTACCCCGTGCCCTACACATCAACTACCTGGTACCCCTACACATCAACTACCTGGTACCCCTACACATCAACTACCTGGTACCCCTACACATCAACTACCTAGTACCCCTACACATCAACTACCTAGTACCCTACACATCAACTACCTGGTGCCCTACGCATCAACACCTGTACCCCTACACATCAACTACCTAGTGCCCCTACACATCAACTACCCGTTGCCTCTACACATCAACTACCTGTACCCTACATCAACTACCTGGTACCCCTACACATCAACTACCTGGTACCCCTACACATCAACTACCTGGTACCCTACACATCAACTACCTGGTACCTTTACATCAACTACCCGTGCCCTACACATCAACTACCTAGTACCCCTACACATCAACTACCTAGTACCCCTACACATCAACTACCCCGTACCCTACACATCAACTACCCCGTACCCTACACATCAACTACCTGGTGCCCCTACACATCAACTACCCGTGCCCTCTACACATCAACTACCTAGTACCCCTACACATCAACTACCTAGTACCCTACACATCAACTACCTCGTGCCCTACACATCAACTACCCTAGTACCCCTACACATCAACTACCTAGTACCCCTACACATCCAACTACCTCGTGCCCTACACATCAACTACCCCGTGCCCCTACACACATCAACTACCTAGTACCCCTTCACATCAACTACCTAGTGCCTACACATCAACTACCTGGTGCCCCTACACATCAACTACCCTGATGCCCCTACACATCAACTACCCCGTACCCCTACACATCAACTACCTCGTACCCCTACACATCCAACTACCTGGTACCCCTACACATCCAACTACCCTGCATCAGCTACCCCGTGCCCTACACATCAACTACCTAGTACCCCTACACATCAACTACCCCGTGCCCTACACATCAACTACCTAGTGCCCTACACATCAACTACCCCGTACCCTACACATCAACTACCTGGTACCCCTACACATCCAACTACCTGATGCCCTACACATCAACTACCTGGTACCCCCTACACATCAACTACCTGGTACCCTGCATCAACTACCTAGTACCCTACACATCAACTACCTGGTACCCCTGCACATCAACTACCTAGTACCCCTACACATCAACCTGGTACCCCTACACATCAACTACCTAGTACCCCTACACATCAACTACCTGGTACCCCTACACATCAACTACCTGGTACCCCTACACATCAACTACCTGGTACCCTACACATCAACTACCTGGTACCCTACACATCAACTACCCCGTGCCCTACACATCAACTACCCCCCGTACCCCTACATCAACTACCCCTACACATACCTGGTACCCCGTGCCCCTACACATCAACTACCTAGTACCCCTACACATCAACTACCCCGTACCCCCACATACTACCTGGTCAACTCAACCCTGGTACCCCTACACATCCATTACCCTACACATCCTGGTGCCCCTACACATCAACTACCTGGTACCCCCTACACATCAACTACCTGGTGCCCCTACACATCAACTACCTGGTACCCCCTACACATCAACTACCTGGTGCCCCTACACATCAACTACCTGGTACCCCTACACATCAACTACCTGGTACCCCTACACATCAACTACCTGGTACCCCTACACATCAACTACCTGGTACCCCTACACATCAACTACCCGTGCCCTACACATCAACTACCTAGTACCCTACACATCAACTACCCAGTACCCCTACATCAACTGCCCGTGCCCCTACACATCTACCCCGTACCCCTGCATGCCCCTACCCTACACATCCAGCTACCTGGTACCCTACACATCAACTACCCCGTGCCCCTACACATCAACTACCTGGTACCCTACACATCAACTACCTGGTGCCCCTACACATCAACTACCTAGTACCCCTACATCAACTACCCCGTACCCCTACACATCAACTACCTAGTACCCCCTACTACCATCAACTACCCCGTGCCCCTACACATCAACTACCTGGCCCCTACACATCCAGCTACCCCCTTCACATCAACTACCTGGTACCCTACACATCAACTACCCTACACATCAACTACCCCGTACCCCCCTACACACCCTACACATCAACTACCTGGTGCCCTACACATCAACTAACCCCTACCTACCTGGTACCCCTACATCACTACCTGGTGCCCCTACACATCAACTACCTGGTACCCTACACATCAACTACCTGGTACCCTTCATCACTACCTAGTACCCTACATCAACTACCTGGTACCCCTACACATCAACTACCTGGTACCCCTACCCCTACCACCCCTCAATCAACTACCCGTGCCCTACACTCAACACATACACCAACTACCTGGTACCCTACACATCACTACCTGGTACCCCTACACATCAACTACCTAGTACCCCTACACATCAACTACCTGGTACCCCTACATCAACTACCCCGTACCCCTACACATCAACTACCTGGTACCCCTACACATCAACTACCCCGTACCCCTACACATCAACTACCTGGTGCCCCCACATACTACCCCCTACACATCAACTACCTGGGTACCCCTACACATCACTACTACCCCATCCAACTACCCTACTACACATCAACTACCTGGTACCCCATCAACACCTGGTACCCTACACATCAGCTACCCGGTACCCCTACACATCAACTACCTGGTGCCCTACACATCAACTACCGTGCCCCTACACATCAACTACCCCCGTGCCCCTACACATCAACTACCTGGTGCCCCTACACATCAACTACCTGGTACCCCCCCTACCCCATCCAGCTACCTGGTACCCCTACACATCCAACTACCTGGTGCCCCTACACATCCTACCTAGTACCCCCTACACATCAACAGTACCCTACCATCAACTACCTAGCCCCTACACATCAACTACCCCGTGCCCCTACACATCCTAACTACCCCACCTGGCCCCTACACATCAACTACCTCGTACCCCTACATCAACTACCCGGTACCCCTTCACGTGCCCCTCAACCTACCTCGTACCCTACACATCAACCCCTGGTACCCCTACACATCAACTACCTGGTGCCCCCCTCCAACTACCTGGTACCCCTACACATCAACTACCCGATTTACCCCTACAACTACCCCGTGCCTACCTGGTACCCTACATCAACTACCTGGTACCCTACACATCAACTACCTGGTACCCCTACACATCAACTACCTGGGTACCCTACACATCAACTACCTGGTACCCCTACACATCAACTACCTGGTGCCCTACACATCAACTACCTAGTACCCCTACACATCAACTACCTAGTACCCTACACATCAACTACCTGGTGCCCCTACACTACTACCCCGTACCCCTATCATCAACTACCCGGTACCCCTACACATCAACACCGGTGCCCTACGCATTTTACATCAACTACCCGTGCCCTACATTTCATCAACTACCCCGTGCCCCCTACACATCAACTACCTAGTGCCCCTACACATCACCCCTAGTGCCTACACATCAACTACCTAATTGCCCTACACATCAACTACCTAGTACCCTACACATCACCCCATGCCCCTACACCAACACCTTACCCCTACACATCAACTACCTAGTGCCCCTTCACATCAACTACCTGGTACCCTACACATCAACTACCCCCCTACACATCAACTACCCCGTACCCCTACACATCAACTACCCCGTGCCCCTACACATCAACTACCTGGTACCCCTACACATCAACTACTACTCAACTACCTGGTACCCCTACACATCAGCTACCTGGTACCCCTACACATCAACTACCTGGTACCCCTACACATCAACTACCTGGTGCCCTACACATCAACTACCTGGTACCCCTCACATCAACTACCTGGTACCCCTACACATCATCTACCTACCCTACCATCTTGTAATTTTCACATCAACTAGCTGTACCCTTCAACTACCTGGTTGACCGTGCCCCTCACATCAGGGCTGCCTGGTGCCCCTACACATCAGTCTACCTAGGTACCCCTACACATCAACTACCTGGGCCCTACATCAACTACCTGGTACAATGTTACACATCAACTACCTGGTACCCTACACATCAACTGTTTGAGACCCCCTACACATCAACTACCTAGGTACCCCTGAGAACCTACTACCCCGTAGGTCCCTAGGTACATCAACTACCTGGTAGGTCTCTAGGTACAATACCTAGTACCCTACACATCAACTACCCTGGTACCCCTACTGGACCCCACATCAACTACCTGGTACCCCTACACATCAACTACCTGGTACCCCTACACATCAACTACCTGAGACCCCTACACATCAACTACCCGGTACCCCCTAGACATCAACTACCTGGTACCCCTACACATCAACTACCTGAGACCCCTACACATCAACTACCTGGTACCCTACACAATACCCAACCTACATCAACGGTCCCTAGTATCAAACTAACCTACACATCAACTAGGTCCCCTACACATCAACTACCTGGTACCCTACACATCAACTACCTGGTACCCTACACATCAACTAGGTCCCTACACATCAACTACCTGAGACCCCCTACACATCAACTCCTAGGTACCCCTACACATCAACTACCTGGTACCCCTACACACAATACCTGGACCCCTACATCAACTACCTGGTACCCCTACACATCAACTGTTTGAGACCCCTACACATCAACTAGGCCCCTAGGTACAACTACCTGAGAACCTACCCCTACACATCAACTACCCTGGTACCCCTACACATCAACTACCTGGTAGGTCCCTACACATCAACTACCTAGTACCCCTACACATCAACTACCTGGTACCCCTACACATCAACTACCTGAGTGCCCCTACACATCAACTACCTGGTACCCTGACACATCAACTACCCGTACCCTACACATCAACTGTTTGAGACCCCTACACATCAACTACCTGGTCCCTACACATCAACTGTTTGAGCCCCTACTGGACTAGGTCCCCTACACATCAACTACCCTAGTGCCCTACACATCAACTACAATGTTTGCCCCTACACATCAACTCCCTAGGTACCCCTACAATCAACTACAGGACGGTACCCCTACACATCAACTACCCTAGTACCCCTACACATCAACTACCCCGTACCCCTACACATCAAGCTGTTTGACCCCTACAGGATGGTACCCCGTTGCCCTACAATGTTTGAGAACCTACAGGACCCCTAGGTCATCAGCTACCTGTTTGCCCCTACACATCAACTACCCCGTGCCCTACAATGTTTGAGAACCTACAGTACCCTAGGTCTCTACCCCGTGCCCTACAATGTTTGAGCCCTACACATCAACTACCTGTACCCCTACACATCAACTACCTCGCACCCCTACACATCAACTACCGTACCCCTACACTCAACTACCCCGTGCCCCTGAGACATCTGCTACCCCGTACCCCTACACATCAACTGTTTGAGTACCCCTACACATCAACTACCAGGTACCCTAGAACCTCAACTAGGTCCCTACACATCAATGTTTGAGACCCCTACACTCAACTAGGTCTCTGCCCTACACATGTTTCAGAACCTACAGGACCCTAGGTCATCAGGTACCCCGTGCCCTACACATCAACGGTAGGTTTCCAGGTACACATCAACTACAGGATGGTAGGTTACCCCTACACATCAACTACCAGGTACCCTGAGTCATCAACTACCCGTACCCCTACACATCAACTACCTAGTACCCCTAACATCAGACTACCTGGTACCCCTACACATCAACCTAGGGTGATCCCCTGCATACTCTTTGGTCCTCTCCCTACACATCAACTACCAGTACCTCTACACATCAACTACCTCTGTGTATACAGCAATGTTATTACCTAGTGCCCCTACACATCAACTACCTGGTACCCCTACACATCAACTACCTGGTACCCCTATACATCATGTTACTACCTAGTACCCCCTACACATCAACTACCTACCTAGTACCCCTACACATCAACTACCTAGTACCCTACACATCAACTACCTGGTACCCCTACACATCAACCCCTATCAACTAGTACCCCTACACATCAACTACTGGTACCCTACACAGCCAACTACCTAGTACCCCTACACATCAACTACCTGTGGCCCCTAACCCATCAACTACCTGTTAGTGCCCTGCAGTGCTACCCCGTGCCCTAACATAACTACCTGTGTTACCCCTACAGTGCACTTCCATAACCATTTTTTAAATTTGCCCTACACATCAACCCCCGTTTCTCTACATTTCACCCAGGGTGCCCTACCCAACTTAATTGCCCTAGTAGTTACTACCTCGTGCCCCTACACATCAACTACCTGGGGCCCCTACACATCAACTACCTAGTACCCCTAAACACAACTACCTGCCGCACTGCCCTACACATCACACTACCCGGTAGCCCCTACACATCAACTACCTGGAGTACCCCGTACATCTCAACTGGTACCCTACACATCAACTACCCTTGCCCGCCACATCAACTACCTGGTACCCCTGAGACATCAGGATATCACTACACATCAACCCTGGTACCCCTACACATCAACTACCCCGTCGCCCCTACACATCAACTACCTGGTACCCAGAGTCTCTGGTGGCACCCTAGCACGATGCAGCGCCACCGGAGTGCCCCTACACATCAACTACCTGGTACCCTAACATCAACTACCTGGTCCCCTACAGTTATCAATCTACCTTGTACCCCTGACACATCAACTACCCCTACCCCTACACATCAGCTACCTGGACCCCTACACATCAACTACCTCTGTACCTGTACCCTACACATCAACTACCTAGTACCCTACACATCAACTAGGCCTGCCCCTACACATCAACTACTAAATCTGTGGTAAGATTTTAAAATGGCTGTCTAGCAATGATCAACAACCAACTTGAAGGACTTACCCAGTCGCTGTGCTCGCTGCCAAGAGTGATTTTACATATATTGCCTCGGGGATGGGAAATATTTGTTAAATTAGATATTTCTGTATTTCATTGTAATCCAATATGCAAAAATGTCTAAAACACGTTTTCACTTTGTTATTATAGGGTATTGTGATGTCATTACGGGGTAATTGTGATGTCATTACACGGTGTAATGTGTGTGGATGTAATGGGAATGTTTTATTTAATACATTTTGCATTCAGGCTGTAACACAACAAAATATGGAACAAGTCAGGGGGGTGTGAATACTTTCTGAAGGGACTGTACCCAATGTCAGATGAACTGTTCGTGGATCCACTTTGTTTATCTCTAGCTTTTTGAAAATGAAGGCAGTTTAACACCATACTAACTAGCATCTGCTAGCATGATTTTAGACTGTTCGTGCGGGTAAAACAAAATACAGGTAGTTTTCAAGGACAATGCTAGCAGCATGCTAGCATAATCTGTAGACTTTCAGTCATTGCGCTAACACGGTCGCAGTATCCGTTTAAAGCCACACAGTGTAAGAATGTTTAGGTCAGAGTGGGCCAATAACAAAACATTATTACCAATGGATCAAATGCAGCCTATGACATTGATTTAAATACTGTAGTCCTCAATTTCTATGTTATAGAAAAACTCGGCTATAAGACTTTTTAAAATGTAAAATTGTTTCAAAACTGGCCTCAGGTTAGTGCTAGGGATGTGGTTAGGATTCAACCTCATAGGAAGACAGTTGTCTTCATGAAGACGTTTCATTCAGGTCTCTCTCTTTTAAATAAACTCTGTTTTCTTTGGCAGGTGAAAGACCAGACTCAGAGGAACCAGAACCAGAGACATCCAACCCAGCAGGACAACACCACTGCTCCCAGTGTGGAAAGAGTTTTTCCCGGTTAGGGTCCTTGAAAAGGCATGAATGATACACGCGGGAGAAAAGCCTTTCCACTGCTCCCAGTGTGGAAAGAGTTTTGCCATGTTATTTTGCCTGAAACGACATGAGATGATACACACGGGAGAAAAGCCATTCCACTGCTCCCAGTGCGGAAAGAGTTTTGCCCGGTTATGGCAGCTGAAAATGGATGAGAGAAGGCACAGAGGAGAGAAGCCTTTCCGCTGCTCCGAGTGTGGAAAGAGTTTTACCCAATTAGGGGGCCTGAAGGAACATGAGAGAATGCACACAGGAGAAAAGCCCTTCAACTGTTCCTTTTGTGGAAAGTGTTTTTCCCGGTTGAGACACCTGAAAACACATGAGAGAATTCACACAGGAGAAAAGCCCTACCACTGCTCACATTGTGGAAAGAGTTTTACCCGGTCGGGGCACCTGAAAGCACATGAGAGAATTCACACAGGAGAAAAGCCCTTCCACTGCTCCCTGTGTGGAAAGAGTTTTACTCAGTTAGGGGGCCTGACAAAACATAATATATTACACAAAGGAGAGAAGCATTTCCACTGCTCCCTGTGTGGGAAAGAGTTTTATCCAGTTATGGGGCCTGAAAACACACGAGTGGACACACATAAAAAAACACCCTTGTTCCCAGTGGAAAGAGTTTTAGTGGACTGAAAACACATAAAGAAACGCCCTCACTGCTCCTTGTGTGGAAAGACTTTTATTGTTCAGGCCTGAAAGACATGAGTGGACACATAAAGAGAAGCCTTGTTCCCAGTGCGCAAAGAGTTTCACACAAGCAAGATACCTGAAAAAACATGAGCTGACACACTCCACGGAGAAGCCTTGAAAGAATCCACATTGCAGAGAAATAATATATATTGGAAAGATATTTACCTAGTTAGGGAACCTGAAAGACCACGCTGAGGTAACAGACACATGGGGAAATACCTTACCACCACTGATATTTCTCATCAGTTAATTAATGAGTGAACACACAGTGCTCCAAACACTTGTCTCATAAAGTGTGGAAAGAGACACGTAACAATAATACATCCGTTAATTAATGAGTGGTAACAGACACAGGGGAAACACCTTACCACTGCTCTCAGTGTGGAAAGAGAGTAACAATAATACATCCGTTAATTAAAGTGGTAACAGACACAGGGGAAACACCTTACCACTGCTCTCAGTGTGGAAAGAGATATTTAACAATAATACATCCGTTAATTAATGAGTGGTAACAGACACAGGGAAACACCTTACCACTGCTCTCAGTGTGGAAAGAGATATTTAACAATAATACATCAGTTAATTAATGAGTGGTAACAGACACAGGGGAAACACCTTACCACTGCTCTCAGAGATATTTAACAATAATACATCCGTTAATTAATGAGTGGTAACAGACACAGGGGGAAACACCTTACCACTGCTCTCAGAAAGGCACGTAACAATAATACATCCGTTAATTAATGAGTGGTAACAGACACAGGGGAAACACCTTACCACTGCTCTCAGTGTGGAAAGAGGCACGTAACAATATACATCCGTTAATTAATGAGTGGTAACAGACACAGGGGAAACACCTTAACTGATGGAAAGAGAGATGTAACTCATTAATTAACTGATGTATTTAACACATACAGTGCTCCAACACTTGTCTCATTTTTTTGACTGACTGTTTATGCCACACAAAATCAAATTGTACAAAGTGAACTCAATGTTTTCTTTTTAACATGAATTGGACAGAGTGAATATATCTGTTTCAGTATAGAGTAGGTCAGTTGTAATGCTTTTTAAATAAATTATAACTTTTTAGAACTCTGTCTTTGTGTATTTTCTCTGTGTGTTAATCAAGTGCTGTCTATTTACATGTGCTGTATTTCCTCTTGTGTTTGCATTGTCTGTGTGTGAAAAAATAAACAAATGTACAGACTGAGAAAAACGTACGAATCTAATTCCAACAGTATTTATTCATAATGTACATATTAATATCGAGAGGATGTACTGCAAGGCAGGATCAATAAGGCTAGCCATCTAACTTTTATAAAGAACCAGAAATAACTATGGACTTAGATTTGCGTTTTTCAGAAAATCTGAACTTAGATAAATGCGTTTTCAGTACATAATGAAGGTAGCTGGCTCACTCATCGATCCTGCTGTTGTTGTATACCACTCAGGTCTAAGTCTGCCTAGAGGAAAACAGGACAGGTCCTGGCGTTCCACCACACCGTTCCACCACCCTAGAGAGACAATAAATACCCCCCGTTCCAGTCGCACATGCTCCTTAATATCGTCCTGTGCGACCTGGAATTTCAATTCAGGAGCACCAGTGCGCCTATAAAAAAATATCACCCAGATAAATGCTTTTTGTAATGATAAAGCTTCGCTGTGCTGTTGTTTCCTGAGTACCGTTTCGTTAGAGTCGTGCTAGCACCATTACTACAGCGAAAACTGCTCATTTCTAAACCAAACAGGATTTTCCTTCTTCCTGTCAGGTATTGGGGGCGCATTTTCCATTCATAAACCGCGTCGCTTGCTGTTCTCTAAAACTCCTCGCGGGCTGTTAACCCTTTTATTTTACATGTTGGTTGTTCAGTCATGTTTGTTACCTCATGAGCCAGGTAGATAACAACCTGTTAACTTTATTAGTACATTCAAACATTTGAGGGCAAAGAAAGATTGGAAGACAGGAAAGCTTCTTCAGGAGATCATAGCAATGAATGAATGACAGATCTCTTGGTCGTCACAAACGTTCTGAAAGAGACCGTGTTCTATGTTCCGCATCTCAACAGGAAATGGTGCTTTTTTACATCGTGTAAAAACCTAATATTACACAAATACTACTGATTTGTCTCAATATTTTGGTATTTCTAATAAACTAGTTTCTAGGGCAGCTGCGTGCTTGAGGACGACATCAATAAGCTATATCTCAATTGATAAAAATGCAAAATCTGTAAAACATGCAGTTATATTGGCGTTATTAGTCCTGAATATATTATGAATTAGGTTTGAGGAATCAAGTATCTTAGTGGTTAACTCTGAGTTCAACTAGATAACCAGTCACTGAGTGGCTCAGCTTTAAGCCAGGTACATTTCTATTGTAAGGAATCGTTCAGAACTAACCTGGTCTTAATAACTCATAACTACCTGGTCTGGGGCAGGGTGAAACTCAGGACTAACCTGGTCTGGGGCAGGCTAACTCCAGAACTCACCTGGTCTGGGGCAGGCTAACTAATGTAACCTGGTCTGGGGCAAACTCAGGACTAACCTAGTCTGGGGCAGGCTAACTCAGGACTAACCTGGTCTGGGGCAGGCTAACTCAGGACTAACCTGGTCATTGGGTTTCAGCACAAATTAAACTCAGGACTAACCTAGTCTGGGGCAGGCTAACTCAGGACTAACCTGGTTGCAGTTTGGGGCAGGCTAACTCCAGGACTAACCTGGTCTGGGGCATGCATTAACCTTTGCAGGACTCCAGAATAACCTGGTCTGGGGCAGGCTAACTGCAGGATACCGTTCTGGTAAGGCTGACTCAGGACTAACCTGGTCTGGGGCAGGCTAACTCCAGGACTAACCTGGTCTGGTTCCAGGCTAACTCAGGACTTTGGTCTGGGGCAGGCTAACTCAGGACTAACCTGGTCTGGGGCAGGTGACTCCAGGACTAACCTGGTCTGGGGCAGGCTAACTCAGGACTAACCTAGTCTGGGGCAGGTTCCACTCAGGACTAACCTGGTCTGGGGCAGGCTAACTCAGGACTAACCTGGTCTAGGGCAGGCTGACTCAGGAATAACCTAGTCTGGGGCAGGCTAACTCAGGACTAACCTGTCTGGGGCAGGCTAACTCAGGTAAGACCCTGGTCTAGGGCAGGCTGACTCAGACTAACCTGGTCTGGGGCAGGCTAACTCCAGGACTAACCTAGTCTGGGGCAGGCTAAAGACAGGACTAACCTGGTCTGGGGCAGGCTAACTCAAGACTAACCTGGTCTGGGGCAGGTAACTCAGGACCTGGTCAGGGCAGGTCAGGGACCTGGCAGGGCAGGCTAACTGGCAGAGTTCTGGCAGGCTAACTCAGACTAACCTGGTCTGGGGCGGGCTAACTCAGGATCAAAAACCAGGAGGATGAGCTAACCTGGCTGGGGCGACTAACCAGCTCAGGACTAACCTGGTGCAGGCTAACTCAGGATAACCTGGTCTGGGGCATAATACGGATACCTAGTCTGGGGCAGGCTAACTCAGGAGCTAACCTGGTCTGGGGCAGGCTAACTCAGGACTAACCTGGTCTGGGCAGGCCCCAACTCAGGCTAACCTGGTCTGGGGCAGGCCCTAACTCAGGATAACCTGGTCTGACAACAGGTTTTAACCTGGTTTGGGGCAGGCTAACTCGGGACTAACCTGGTCTGGGGCATTCAGGACTAATCTGGTCTCAGGCTAACTCCAGGTTATCTTGAACTTGTTCCTGAAAAAAGTGTCTGAGCTGCAAGTTGAGGACCAATGAAAAGAATTTCCTCCCTCTCGCAAGGATTGCGTCCTTGTCCCATTTAATTTGAGGATGATATTAATAAATCAAATTGTGTTAATTTTTAAATATAAAATACTGATCAATTACATGTTTTCACACACAGTAAAACTTGAGTATGAGTAAATAACTATTTTATCTATAGAAGTGGTGAAAAGGTGTTTGTGCATTGATAAAGCACACCAAAGATCACATTAATGGCACATCTTACTGCAATACCTTTTGGTAAGGGTGACTCCACCATGGATTGATGGGGTCGGTATTGTCTGTCGGTGTTCCACTAGCCATGTCGACATAGACACTATCACGGCATCGGAGTGCACTATCACTACAATACGGCATACAGCAGGCTTTATCGGGAATCAAAGGTAAGACCTTATGCAGACTGTCAGTAACACTGTCTATTTACATGGACACATGGAATCAAGGCTGGTCACGATAATTCAATAAGGTTAAATACAGGGCCTTCAGGAAAGTATTCAGACCCTTTGACAAAGGTTTTTCCACATGTTGTTACGTTACAGGTTATTCAAATAGGTATTCAATTGTTTTACCCCAGGATCCAGGACAGGCAAAGGTCAAAAACCAGGAATGACGAGGGAAAGAGGCAAAAACAGAGTTTTGGCAACAAACAGACAGAACACATTTATTAAATTTACAGGAGTATTCAGACCCTTTACCTGGAGGGGTCAGGACAGGTCAAACAAATCAAATGTGACATTGGTCCCATACACGTGTTCAATAGCAGATGTTAATACGGATATAGCCGCAGTCTCGAATGTGAAGCTCTGGAGCTGGTTTCATCAGTAACCCTGTAGATCTTGCTGCTTCATCTTACCCCTCGATCTGACATTTAACTAAGTCGTTTTTGTACCTGCTGCTGAAAAACACTGGACCTAGCATTTATAAAAGGTAGACCAAGAAAATATGATATGACATAATTAACACCCCCACAGCATGACCTGCCACCACCATGTTCATTCATAAATGTCCACGTAGTGACATCAAACGCTTGATTTGACAGGTAGACCAAGGCCAATGGATCGGATACAAAATAATTAACACCCCACAGCATGATGCTGCCCTTCTATTTACATGGACATGGAATCACTGGTCATAATCATGTTAAATACGGGGGCCTTCCACTGGACCTTTGACTTTTATAAATTTTGGTAGCCTTATTCAAGGTAATATGTTTTCCCCCTCTTCAATTAACACTCCATATCAAAATGATGCTAGCAAAACCAGGTTTTGAAATGTTTCTAATTTATTACATTTACACTGGTATTCAGACCCTTTACTCGGTACTTTCAAATCAAATCAAATGTAATTGGTCACATACACGTGTTTAGCAGATGTTATTGCGGGTTAACAGTCTGGTCCTGAGCGCTCTGGAGCAGGTTTTCATGATGCTTTGCGTTCATCTTTACCGATGCTAGTATCTGCTGCAAAAAAACACTGGACCAAACGTTTATATAGGTAGACCAAGGTAATATGATACGACATACTGTATGTTGCAGATACATTCATAAATGTACACTGGACTTAACATTTATGCCTCAACGTCACTCAGTTTTGAATTGAATGTATTTGGGTGAAAACCTAATACAACAATATGTAATATATTCCCAGAGGATGGCAAAGTATTACTTAAAGTGTGCAAAGGAAACTGCTTGTGATTTGAAGAAGAGACTACCAGTTCATCACAGACACTAGTTGATAGCGCCCAACCAGAGCTTCTAACTACATTGTTTTAGATTGCCTTCTGGCATGTTTGGAAAGCATATTTGCTTATTTGAAATGGGTCGAATCTATGTATTCTTTGGTGTGGTTGAATAGTGATTATATTATTTATTTATTTTTACCTCAGCTGCATTACCCACTCCAGTCAGCAGATGGCAACGTGTGTATTTTATGTCGGGGATGCTGTGTGACGTATAAACCAGTGGACGGACAGTACTGTCGGGGGGATGCTGTGTGCGTATGTGTGACGTATAAACCAGTGGACGGACAGCTTCTTTTGTTCACAACAAGCCTGGTGAACTTGGGCAACTTGCTGAGACAGACATAGTCAATTCGAGACACGTTCTGTGTATATTAGGAAGCACTGTTTGTTTTTAAACACACGAACATGTCTACGTGTTAACCTGTTTTATTCACATAGTTAGCTAGCTAGCTAATGCTAAATGCTAATGCTATCTAGCTAACATCCCCGACCATGAGCTCAGTAATTTACTCCCCCACCTTCTAAAGAAGAGGAGGTCTGCTGGACGGAGAAAGAAGCTCCCGTGAAAGAGAAGAAGGAAGAGGAAGCTGTTACGGTGTTTTGTCGGGTAGGTGGCTTGCTAAGTTAGCATTAGCAACTAACCTAAGGTTAATTCTATCTACCTAGTTAACGTCCCCGACCATGAGTTCACTAAGCTACTCCACCACTTCTAAAAAGACGTCTGCTGGACGGAGAAAGAAGCTCTGGGGCTGAACATTATCGTAAAGAAGAAGAAGAGAAGAGGATGATATTAGAGTGAAAGGAGAGGAAGGTGAAGAAGAGGAGGATATTAGAGTGAAAGGAGAGGAAGGTGAAGAGGAGGATATTAGAGTGAAGTGAAAGAGAGGAAGGTGAAGAGGTGAAGAGGAGGATATTAGAGTGAAAGGAGAGGAAGAAGAGGATGCAGTGTTAAGAGTGAAGAAGGAGGAGGAGGTCACAGTAAAGAAGAAGAGGAAGACAATTTCAAAATAATTAAGGAGGAAGAGGGAGGAGGCTATTACATTGAAGAAGAAGAAAGTTCTAGTGAAAGGAAGGAAGAACCTTTTAGAGTGGAAGGAGGATATCTCAATAAAAGAGGAAGATGTCTTGGGAGAGGGGAGGAGACTGAACTTCTGATTGACACCAGTAAGTAAAAACAGGGGCACAAACTCTGCAGTTATGGAACCAAAGTGTAGTTTTAAAGGGGCATTCTACTGAACTACCCAGCTGTTTAGTCTATTTAACTGGTTCTCACTTCATTAATCTGGAACGACCCTAAAGGGGCAGGCATTCTACTGAACGACCCAGCTGTTTAGTCTATTTAACTGGTTCCTGTACTCACTTCATTCATCTGGAACGACCCTAAAGGGGCAGGCATTCTACTGAACGACCCAGCTGTTTAGTCTATTTAACTGGTTCCTGTACTCACTTCATTCATCTGGAACGACCCTAAAGGGGCAGGCATTCTACTGAACGACCCAGCTGTTTAGTCTATTTAACTGGTTCTCACTTCATTCATATGGAACGACCCTAGAGGGGCATTCTACTGAACGACCCAGCTGTTTAGTCTATTTAACTGGTTCCTGTTCTCACTTCATTCATCTGGAACGACCCTGCTGTTTACTCTATTAAATCAAATCAAATGTATTTATATAGCCCTTCGTACATCCAGCTGATATCTCAAGTACAGAAACCCAGCCTAAAACCCCAAAAAAGCAAGCAATGCAGGTGTAGAAGCCGCAACTTTGTAACATTGCGGTAAATTTTACTTTTAACTTTTAAATTTAAAAAGTAGATACAAATATTAACATGTATAGAAAAACTTCAAATAGTTTAAAAGTATTGATGGTAGAGATGGTTAAAGATGCAACGAGTGGGGGGGCACCAACAAAATGGGTTTGGGTTTGGTACATGGAGAGTCCTGGACAGAGTATTGATGGTACTGTAGAGATGGTTAAAGATGCAACGAGTGGGGGGGGGCACCAACAAAATGGGTTTGGGTTTGGTACATGGAGAGTCCTGGACAGAGTATTGATGGTTCTGTAGAGATGGTTAAAGATGCAACGAGTGGGGGGGCACCAACAAAATGGGTTTGGTACATGGAGAGTCCTGGACAGAGTATTGATGGTACTGTAGAGATGGTTAAGATGCAGCGAGTGGGGGGGGCACCAACAAAATGGAGTTTGGTACATGGAAGTCCTGGACAGGTATTGATGGTACTGTAGAGATGGTTAAAGATGCAACGAGTGGGGGGCACCAGCAAAATGGGTTTGGGTTTGGTACATGGAGAGTCCTGGACAGTATTGATGGTACTGTAGAGATGGTTAAAGATGCAACGAGTGGGGGGGGCACCAACAAAATGGGTTTGGGTTTTGGTACATGGAGAGTCCTGGACAGGTATTGATGGTTCTGTAGAGATGGTTAAAGATGCAGCAGTGGGGGGGGCACCAACAAAATGGGTTTGGTACATGGAGAGTCCTGGACAGAGTCTTGTCCATCAGTCGCTGTGGATGGAGTGGAGCATTAAATATAGAGTCCTGGACAGAGTCTTGTCCATCAGTCACTGTGGATGGAGTGGAACTTTAAATATAGAGTCCTGGACAGAGTCTTGTCCATCAGTCGCTATGGATGGAGTGGAACTTTAAATATAGAGTCCTGGACAGAGTCTTGTCCATCAGTCGTTGTGGATGGAGGGGAACATTAAATATAGAGTCCTGGACAGAGTCTTGTCCATCAGTCGCTGTGGATGGAGTGGAACATTAAATATAGAGTCCTGGACAGAGTCTTGTCCATCAGTCGCTTCAAGTTAAGAGCGTTGGGCTAACCGAAGGTTGCTGGATTTGAATCCCAGGCCAACTAGGTGAAAAATATGTTGTGCCCTTGAGCAAGGTACGGGTACTTAAACCCTAATTGTTCTGGATAAGAGTGTCTTCTAAATGACAAATCGTGTAAGAATTTCAATATATTAATATTTTCGGTTCACAATAGTTTAATTTCTAAGTACTAAAACATTGGTAGTGGTCCTAGAACAGAAGGGCAATCAGCTAAAAACCTCTATGAAAGAAAGGTTCTAGAGTGGTATTATTATTTGTAATATATTGGTCACCAAGTCAAAAATAAATGAATGAAAACTGGCCTCAGGTTATTACCAGTCTGGATTAAACCTCACATGAAGACAGTTTTATCATGTGGAGGTTTCATTCAGGTCTCTGTTTAACTACACACTCTGTATTTTATTGAGGGATCTAGTCTAGATTAAACCTCATAGGAAGACTGATTTACCATGTTAAGGTTTCATTCAGGTCTCTGTTTAGTATTTAGCTAAATACTCTTGTTTGTCTTTGGCAGGAGAGAGACCAGATTCTCATTCTGACAGCGGGAAGAGTTCTTCAGGGAACCAGACTCAGAGACGCCCAAACCAGCAGAAAACATCACTGCTCCCACTGTGGAAAGAGTTTTGGTGGTTAGGGCACCTTAGACACCATAAGAGAACGCACACAGGGAGAAGCCCTACCCATGCTCCCAGTGTGGAAAGAGATTTACCATGTTAGGGAACCTGAAACAGCATGAGAGGACACACACTGCAGAGGCCTTTTAAATGTTCCAAGTGTGGAAAGAGTTTTACCTGGTTACGGTACCTCAATAAGCATGAAGAAATACATACAGCAGGGAGAGGCCTGCCAATGTTCTCAGTGTGGAAAGAGATTTACTACGTTAGGGTACCTGAAAACACACAAGAGAATACACTCCCGGAGAGAAGCCTTACCAATGCTCCCAATGTGGAATGACTTACAACCAGTTAGGGAACCTGAAATCACACGAGAGAATACACACGGGAGAAAAGCCCCTTCCAGTGCTCCCAGTGTGGAAGAGAGATTTACTGGTTCAAAGAACCTGAAATTGCATGTGAGAATACATCGAGATAAACATGAAAATACACAGGAGGGGAAGGAGGAGGAAGACATACCACTGCTCTCATTGCGGAAAGACATTTTCCCGGTCAGAGGACCTGAAATCATGAGAGAATAGAGGCTGTGTTCCGACTTGAGTTTTTGACTTAGAATGTGTTTTTCTTCAAGCCACATGAAATCATATTGTACACTGAGTACACCAAACATTAGTCTCACCTTCCCGATATTGAGTTCCACCCTCCCCCATTCAGCCCTCAGAACAGCCTCCATTCATCGGAGCATGGACTACACAGTGTTGAAAGCCTTCTACAGGGATACTGGCCTATGTTGACTCCAATGCTTCCCATAGTTGTGTCAAGTTGGCTGGATGTCCTTTGGGTAGTGGACCATTCTTGACCTGGTGGGATACTGTTGAGCTTGAAAACCCCAGCCTGGCACCTACTACTATACCCAGTTCAAAGGCAATGACATCTTTTGTCTTGTCCATTCACCCTCTGAATGGCGCATACACGCAATCCAGGTTTAAAATGTTTTCGTTAACCTTTCTCCTCCATATCATATAAACTGATTGAAGTGGATAGAACACACAGAACACACAGAACACAGAACACACAGAACACACAGAACACATAGAACACACAGAACACATAGAACACATAGAACACACAGAACACACAGAACACATAGAACATACAGAACACACAGAACACATAGAACACAGTGATCTGTGAGCTTCTCTGACAGCTGGTGCTTAAAGCTAGTGAGGGAGGTAAGAGTCTCCAGCTTCAGAGATGTTTTGCAGTTCGTTCCAGTCATTGGCAGCAGAGAACTCGAAGGAGAGGTGAGATATACCTGCTGGAGCGCGTGCTACGGGTGGGTGCTGCTATGGTGACCAGTGAGCTGAGATAAAGTAGAACTGGGGCTTTACCTAGCAGAGACTTGTAGATGACCTGGAGCCAGTGGGTTTGGCGGCAGAGTATGATGCGGGCCAGCCAGCGGGTAGTATATGGGTGACAAAGCGGTTGGCAATCATTTGAGAAACCAAGGCTGTTGAGTCTGCCAATAAAATTTTGTGATTGACAGAGTCAAAGCCTTAGCCAGGTCGATGAATAGGGCTGCAGAAATGTCTCTTATTGATAGCGGTTTCTGATATCATTTTAGGACCTTGAGCGTGGCTGAGGTGCACCCATGACCAGCTCTGAAACCAGATTGCATAGCGGAGAAGGTGCGGTGAGATTCGAAGTGGTCGGTAATCTATTTGTTAACTTGGCTTTCGTGACCTTAGAATGGCAGGGTAGAATAGATATAGGTCTGTAGCAGTTTGGGTCTAGAGTGTCTCCCCCTTTGAAGAGGGGGATGACTGCGGCAGCTTTCCAATCTTTGGGAATCTCAGACGATACGAAAGAGAGGTTGAATAGGCTAGTAATAGGAGTTGCAACAATTTCGGCAGATAATTTTAGAAAGAGAGGGTCCAGATTGTCTAGCCCAGCTGATTTGTAGGTTTCCAGATTTTGCAGCTCTTTCAGAACATCGGCTGTCTGGATTTGGGTGAAGGTGAAGTGAGGGAGGTTTGGGTGAGTTGCTGTGGGGAGTGCAGGGCTGTTGACCGGGGTAGGGGTAGCCAGGTGGAAAGCATCTCCAGCCATAGAAAAATGCTTATTGAAATTCTTGATTATTGTGGATTTATCGGTGGTGACAGTGTTTCCTAGCCTCAGTGCAGTGTTTCCTAGCCTCAGTGCAGCACTCAGAGGAGGTGCTCTTATTCTCCATGGACTTTAGTGTCCCAGAACTTTTTTGAGTTGTACTACAGGATGCACATTTCTGTTTGAAAAAGCTCTTAGCTTTCCTTCCACTGCCTGTGTATATTGGTTTCCTTTAGTTGCATATCGCGGGGCTATTGATGCCATTTCAGCTAGCCTTAGCTTTTTTTGCCTGTTTGTGGTTCCTAAACTCCCTGAGAAGTTGCATATCGCGGGGGCTATTCGATGCACATTTCTGTTTGAAAAAGCTAGCCTTAGCTTTCCTTCCTAACTGCCTGTGTATATTGGTTCCTAAACTCCCTGAAAAGTTGCATATCGCGGGGGCTATTCGATGCACATTCCTTTTTGAAAAAGATTTAGCTTTCCTAACTGCCTGTGTATAATATATTGGTGAGCTCAATAAGGGATCAAAGCTTTCACCTGGATTCACCTGGTCAGTCTATGTCATGGAAAGACAGGTGTTCTTAAGGTGTTTGTATACTCGGTGTATATTAGCTTGTCACAAAACAATTGGCCTATTTTTATTTATTTATTTTTTTTTTTTTTTTAGCTCAAATCAGAATGTATTTAATTATTACCTTTGATCTGATACATGTACAAACCCTCAGATATGGAGGTATATCTTATATGATTTGGATATTTAACGTAAAGTATATATATATAAGTATATAATTTGATATACATATAAATAAATAAGTCATATAATTTGATATACATATAAATAAATAGATTCATATCATTTGATATACATATAAATAAATAGATTCATATCATTTGATATACATATAAATAATATCATATTCATATAAATAAATATCATATAATTTGATATACATATAAATAAATATATTAATATCATTTGATATACATATAAATAAATAGATTCATATAATTTGATATACATATAAATAAATATATTCATATCATTTGATATACATATAAATAAATAGATTCATATCATTTGATATACATATAAATAAATAGATTCATATCATTTGATATACATATAAATAAATAGATTCATATAATTTGATATACATATAAATAAATAGATTCATATCTGGCGTAGAAGTCCGTCACTGACGCGGGCAGCATTTGGTTCTTTAACACACACACATATTCATCACTCTCCTGCGCCATTATATGATAAGTTAACAATGTGGGTCGACACACAAATTAACTTCTGTCTTGGTGCATGCATTCACACTCTGTCAGTGTTCATATTTGAGAGATACAATAATTATTATACTTATCAATGTTGTGATTAGTTTACTGTTTGTTTGTTCTGTTCCTCTCTCTCCATCTCTGTAGCTTCCGGTATGCTGGAAAAGGACCCGAGCTAAGGAATTAGGTTTGCTTTATAGTGCTGTCCCAAATGGCTCATTAATGCATATGGGCATATTGAAAGATATTGTCAGTAGTGATGTAATGTTGTAAATGTTATGTTGTGATGTGTTTAAAACCGTGTTGCAATGTATATCCTTTAGTATGTTTAGTTCATGGAAAATGTAGGTTTGTATTGTTAATTGATTAATTAACCAGGGTTAATTGTTCTGAGGGAGGGGCTAGCCCTACAAAAGGAGCCTCTCTTTCAGTCATGAGGCATTTTGGATTGAGCTGTGGACGGGGCGTTACTGTTTTTGCCGTCCCATAAGGTAGACGTTGATGGCAGTACTGTTGTTTTTTGTCCGGAATCACTTGTAAATAAACACCCTGGTACAGAAGAACCTTGCGGCTCCGCCATCTTTTATTTTGATAGAGGTTAGGTTATCCAGTTTAGCCTTCTCAAGGCCTACTTCTACGTGACATATGGTGGCAGTGGTGGGGATGGCTGCACGCAAATCAGTGAATCTCCAATAAGAGAGGTAAAGGAATGCGTATAGGATTGCGTCTCAGCAACAGCATCAACTGTCAGAAAAAGCACCCGAAGTTGAACCGGGTGGAATACCATGGAATCGCTTGCGAAGAAGAGAGCAAGTATGAGAAACTAGAGTTCGACCAAGGGCCAAAGACAACCAGAACTGGGTGAGCTGCCGACTGAAGGAGCAGTTGGGGACCAGAACCACACCCAACCATGGTAACCCTTTTTCAGCAACTTTTCACCTGCCTTGAGAGGAGGGACGAAGACCTCAAGCAGGAGTTACGTGGCCTACGCCAATCTATCCTCACTGCTCCCCACCAGGCGGAACTCGTCAGTGAGAGCCAAAGATTGGGTCTTCCAACACCAGGACGACAAAGGCTCGATGCAGCAGGGACTTCAACTCCACAGCAGGCACCCCAAGCAGTAATGAGGCCAGCACCAGGAGACCAGTCCAGCAGTGTTAACGTCCATCTTCCAGCATTCCTGAGGAAGGAGCCAAAGATGCCCTCATACCAGCAGGGGAGGACATTGAAAACTACCTGCTGAGGTTTGAGCGCATGGCTAAGACGTGGCAGTGGCCTGAGGTAGAGTGGGCCTGCAGGCTTGTCCCATTGCTCACGGGCAAGGCCTTAGAGGCTTACACAGCAATGGATGAGGGGCTGTCCAATGTCTACAAGGGCTTGAAGGAAGCGCTGCTGGTGAAGTTTGACATCTCACCGAAACCTACCGCTAACGCCCTGCAGAGCCGCATCAACGCCATCGGGTGAGTCGCCCGACAGAGACGCATCTGTCTACTCTCAAGGGTCTCTACCGACGATGGGTTCGACTGGGGGAGAAGACGAGAACGAAATCGGGAGGTCATCATCTCGAGCAACTTTTACAAGTTCTACCACACGACATTGAACCTGGGTCCGAGAGCACGAGCCCAAGGACGGGCTTATAGCGGCAAACTTGCACTGCAGTATCTTTAATGCACGTAAAGGGGGCCCACCACAACCTGCAGCACCCGCTCCAAGGAGTCTCAGAGACACAAGGGACATCAGAAACGCCAGAGATGGTGAGGTAACTCTGGGGGTTATGTGTCTGGGAGGGAGGTAAGGATCATGCAGTTCGCTCTGATGGGAGGGGTCTTGACTCGTTTTACTTCGCCGGCAGCAGGGGCACAAAGCTTCAATGTGTCCGTCTACGTAAATCCAAGCTCTCAGGTTACTGTTATGTACCCAGAGAGGGGGGATGGTGTTCAGAATAGACAGACTCGGGAAGGGTCATGATTGGTACCTGTAAAAGTGAATGGTAAAAGTCTTACTGCAATGATTGACCAGCAGTTCCCTGTCATTGATCAGAAAAGGTAATGTACCTGTTAATGACGTGATTATGGTCATCAGACACTGATCCAATGTGTCCATGGTGACCAGTCACAGCAGCCCACAGCTGAGCTCACAGTTGAGATTCAGGTCAGAAATACCTCCTCAAAGTTGGGGTAATGGAGAAGCTACCTTTTGAGATGATTTTGGAGAGGGATGTGCCTGTACTCTCTGATCTGTTGGGAAGTGTGGGGGTCAGCTATATGTGATCAGTTTGCCAGTCTGATGTTCAGATGGCATGTTCAGTTGTCGTGCCCAGGCCAAAGCTGGTTTACAACCTCTGCCTGACTTGTGTGATAGTCTCAGCGAGGGGAATCAAAGGGCCCAGAAAGTCACGCCGCCAGCGGCGTCTTGAGAAGTAAGGGAACCCTACCTGTTAAGCTGATGTGTCTGGGTTAGAGGTGCAATGGGATGTTCCACAAAATTTTTCTACACTGCAGAAGTCTGACGCAACCTTGAAATGTTTGTTTGACAAGGCCTTAGCTGGGGACAGTCAATCTTCATGTGGGGGATTTACACAGTAGACAACCACATACTCTACCTTGGGTCAGAGGCAGATAGGGAAGTTGATGGTGCCATCTACCTGTAGACCACTTGTTCTCAACCTTGCACATACAGTTCCATGGGCAGGCCATCTAGGGCAACATAAGACCTATCTTAGGCTAGGCTCCCGTTTCTTTTGGACCTCCATGTATACTGATGTACAAAATACTGCAAATCATGCCCCACGTGCCAAAAACCAGTGCTGTCCGTAGGTCTGAACGGGCTCCTCTATGTTCACTGCTAGATCTCTACCCCATTCAAGAGAATTGCAATGGACATTGTTGGACCCTTGGAGAAGAGTAGTGCAGGTTACAGGTATATATTGGTGATCTGTGACTATGCCACCCGGTTCCCAGAAGCCTTCCCACTCCGTTCCATAACCACTCCAAAATAATCAGTGCTCTTGTTCAGCTCTTCTCTCGTGTAGGAATCCCAGATGAAATCCTGACGGACCAAGGACAAACTTCACCTCGCGACTGATGGTTCAACTCCACCGACAGCTGGGCATTAAAGGCTTGGGAGGACTACTCCCTACCATCCCCAAACGGATGGGCTCAGAGAGATTCAATCAAACGCTCAAGAACATGCTGAGGAAGTTTGTGGCTGACACTGGTAAAGACTGGGATAAGTGGTTACCCTTTCTGCTTTTTGCTTACAGGAGGTGCCTCAGGCATCGACAGGTTTCTCGCCATTCGAACTCCTCTATGGATGGCCAGTGCAAGGACCACTGGACCTGCTGAAGAAGTGCTGGGAAGGTTCCCCAGTAGCTACCTCAGGACAGGATTGTCCAGTATGTCCTCCAGATGCGAGACAGGTTGGAACGGTACCGAGAGGAAGCAGAGCAAACCTTCAGCAAGCCCAGAAGGCCCAGAAGAGAGGCTATGACCAGCACGCCGCCACAGAGAGTTTGAGCCAGGACAGAAAGTCCTGCTCCTCCTTCCCTCGTCTACCAGCAAGCTCCTTGCGCAATGGCAAGGACCGTACCTAATCGGGAGGAAGATGGGCCCAGTGACCTACGAGGTGCTGCACCCGACAAGGGTACGAAGAAGCAAATCTACCATGTGAACCTTCTCAAGGCCTGGGAGGAGAAAGAGGAACTCTCCAAAGGAAAGTCCTTTCTGGTCCGCAGAGTAGAAGAGGATGAGTCGGATGGGGTCACAGAGGCATGGAAAGAACGAGCAGAAGTCATACTGGCTCACCTGGAAGAAGACAAGCAAGATGAGCTGATGCAGCTGTTTGGCAAGTATCCGGCCCTCTTCAGTCAGAGACCAGGAAGAACCAAAGTCCTAGAACACGTCATTCGTTTGAAACCTGGCCAGAACCCTGTCCGCCAGCATCCTTACCGTGTGCCTGAGAGGGCTGGTGGTAGCCCTCAAGGCCACACCATGATAGAGATGGATGTTGTCGAGGCCATCTTCAAGTGAATGGAGCAGCCCTATTGTCATTGTCCCAAAGAAGGATGGCTCTTTGCGTGTCTACATGGACTTCCGTAAGGTGAATGCCATCTCCCCAGTTTGATGCCTATCCCATGCCCCGCATTGACGACTTACTGGAGAGAATAGGTAGAGCTCATTACATCACCACATTGGATCTCTGCAAAAGGGTACTGGCAGGTGCCCCTGAATGAACAATCCAAGGCCTACACTGCATTCCGACGCCAATGGGCCTGTTCCAGTTCAAGGTCATGCCGCTTGGCCTTCATGGGCCCCTGCGACTTTCCAGAGGCTGATGGACAAGGTCCTCCAGGACTGTGACGATTACTGTGCTGCTTACTTGGACGACGTGGTGATCTACAGCCACTCCTGGGGAGGAGCACATACAGCATCTTAGCAGAGTCCTGGGGAAGATCCATGAAGCAGGCCTCACGCTTAACCTCCTGAAGTGTGAGTGGGAGAAACAGGAGACAAAGTACCTGGGTTACCAGCTGGGTAAGGGTGAAGTTCGGCCTCAGGTGGAGAAAGTGGAGTCCATCAGGAATAGCCCTCAACCCAGAACCAAGACACAGGTGAAGTCCTTCCTAGGTCTGGCAGGGTGGTACCGGAGATTCATTCCACAGTTTTCGACCATTGCTGTCCTCTGACCAACCTCACTTCGAAGGGGGCCAGCAACCCTGTGAAGTGGACTGAGGAGTGTGAGGAAGCCTTCATGACACTGAAAAACCGACTGTGCTCATTCCCTGTTCTCCAGACCCCTGATTTTCAGAAGAGATTTCTCGTGCAGGTGGACGCTTCGGCTGTAGGAATTGGGGCTGTACTGGCCCAAGGGGAGCTAAGAGAAGAGCTTCCTGTGCTGTACCTGAGTCGGAAGCTGTTGCCCAGGGAAACCAGGTATTCTACAATCGAAAAGGAGTGCCTGGCTATAAAGTGGGCCCTAGATAGCCTCCGTTACTACCTTCTTGGGAGGGAATTTGACCTGCACACGGACCACAGAGCACTGACCTGGATCCAGACTTGATATACATATAAATAAATAGATTCATATCATTTGATATACATATAAATAAATAGATTCATATCATTTTGATATACATATAAATAAATAGATTCATATCATTTGATATACATATAAATAAATAGATTCATATCATTTGATATACATAAATAAATAGATTCATATCATTTGATATACATATAAATAAATAGATTCATATCATTTGATATACATATAAATAAATAGATTCATATCATTTGATATACATATAAATAGATTCATATCATTTGCATTTCTTGATTATATAGTTGAATTTAGTCGTTTTTCTTTCATTCAGTAAATGAAAAAAAAACAACCCAGGACTTCTCTGTCTCTGCTTGCCACTTCGCCTGGTTCACACCGAGGATCAAACCCAGGACTTCTCTGTCACTGCTTGCCACTTCGGGCTGGTTCACACTGAGGATCAAACCCAGGACTTCTCTGTCTCTGCTTGCCACTTCGGCCTGGTTCACACTGAGGATCAAACCCAGGACTTCTCTGTCTCTGCTTGCCACTTCGGCCTGGTTCACCGAGGATCAAACCCAGGACTTCTCTGTCTCTGCTTGCCACTTCGGGCCTGGTTCACACTGAGGATCAAACCCAGGACTTCTCTGTCTCGATAGCACACGTGACCTCCTGAATCGTTTTACCAGTCAGCGCCACCGCAGCTAGCAATTCCTTGGCGCAAGAGGGGACAGTCCAGGCTGACTTGTGTTGTGTTTTACACATTTGCCCTTGTAAGAGCAAAAGCTTTTTATCAAGGTGGCAACTTTGAAGAAGAATATATAAAATATATTTTGATTTGTTTAGCACTTTTTTGGTTGATTCCATATGTGTAATATCATAGTTTTGATGTCTTCACTATTATTCTAAAATGTAGAAAATAGTAAAAATAAATAAAAAAACCTTGGAATGAGTAGGTGTGTCCCAAACTTTTTGACTGGTACTGTAAACTGTATAATGTATTGTTACACCATGTAGGAGCAGTATAGACCTAGTCTGTTCATTATATACATCTACATAATGTATTGTTACACCATGTAGGAGCAGTATAGACCTAGTCTGTTCATTATATACATGATGTATTGTTACACCATGTAGGAGCAGTATAGACCTAGTCTGTTCATTATATACATCTACATGATGTATTGTTACACCATGTAGGAGCAGTATAGACCTAGTCTGTTCATTATATACATCTCAACTCTAAAGAAACTCCCTTTTTCAGGACCTTGTCTTTCAAAGGTAATTTGTAAAAAGCTAATAACTTCAGATCTTCATTGTAAAGGGTTTTAACACTGTTTCCTGCTTGTTCAATGAACCATAAACAATGAATGAACAGGCACCTGGAACAGTCGGTAAGACACTAACAGCTTACAGACGGTAGGCAATTAAGGTCACAGTTATGAAAACTTAGACACTAAAGAGGCCTTTCCACTGACTGAAAAACACCAAAATAAAGATGCCAAGGGGTCCCCTGCTCATCTGCTTGAATGTGCCTTAGGCATGCTGCAAGAACGCATGAGGACTGCAGATGTGGCCAGGGCAATAAATTGCAATGTCTGTACTGTGAGACGCCTAAGACAGCGCTACAGGGAGACAGGATGGTCGGCTGATTGTCCTCGCAGTGGCCAGACCACGTGTAACAACACCTGCACAGGATCTGCACATCCGAACATCACACCTGCCCAGGACAAATGCAGGATGGCAACAACAACTTCCCGAGTTACACAGGAATTTACAATCCCTCCATCAGTGCTCAGACTGTCCGCAATAGGCTGAGAGAGGCTGGACTGAGGGCTTGTAGGCCTGTTGTAAGGCAGGTCCTCACCAGACATCGCTGGCAACAACGTCGCCTCTGGGCACAAACCCACCGCCGCTGGACCAGACAGGACTGGCAAAAAGAGCTCTTCACTGACGAGGAGCAGTTTTGTCTCACCAGGGATGATGGTGGATTTGTGTTTATCGTCAAAGGAATGAGAGTTACACCGAGGCCTGTACTCTGGGGCGGGATCAATTTGGAGGTGGAGGGTCCGTCATGGTCTGGGGTGGTGTGTCACAGCATCATCAGACTGAGCTTATTGTCATTGCAGGCAATCTCAATGCTGTGTTACAGGGAAGACATCCTCCTCCCCTCATGTGGTACCCTTCCTGCAGGCTCCTCCCTGACATGACCCTCCAGCATGACAATGCCACCAGCCATACTGTTCCGTTTCTGTGTTCCTGCAAGACAGGAATGTCAGTGTTCTGCCATGGTCAGTGAAGAGCCCGGATCTCAATCCCATTGAGCACGTCTGGGACCTGTTGCATCGGCGGATGAGGGCGAGGCTATTCCCCCAGAAATGTCCGGGAACTTGCAGGTGCCTTGGTGGAAGAGTGGGGTAACATCTCACTCAGCAAGAACTGGCAAATCTGGTGCAGTCCATGAGGAGGGAGATGCACTGCAGTACTTAATGCAGCTGGTGGCCATACCAGATACTCGACTGTTACTTTTGATTTTGACCCCTTGTTCAGGGACACATTATTCAATTTCTATTAGTCACATGTCTGTGGAACTTGTTCAGTTTATGTCTCAGTTGTTGAATCTTATGTTCATACAAATATGTACACGTTAAGTTTGCTGAAAATTAACGCAGTTCACAGTGAGAGGACTTTATTTATTTTTGCTGAGTTTATATGGACAGTGCCCTTCTCTCCTAACACCGC